>NW_026512962.1:0-52500 GCF_027579735.1 Bombina bombina | reverse complement strand
TGTAGTGTGTTTATATATATGTATGCTGATTTATCTACTTTACATGTAAGACCGGTCCCACCCGCTCTTACGTGTACATTCCTGCACGTTCTTGTGAGGCGTAGTCCATTGCGCATGCACAGAAAATATCACTGCTGTGATACACATTGAAAGAATGAATCAGTAGATTCATTATTGTGTATTGTAACAGCGATCACCTCACACTGATACACAGCTCACACTGACACACAACTCACACTGACATGCACACAGACAGACACAGTTGACAACTTACACTGTCTGAGAAACACTCACACAAACACACATCTTGCTCATAGGTTATAGCCATTGGCTCCCTGCATGCCGCTTTTTAAAGGGATGTGACTCCCTGGACCTTCCTGCGTGCTGCTATTTAAAGGGACGCCTTGCCTGGAGCAACCAGAGAGGAGCTCTGCGCACGTGACCAGTGTGTCTGTCCCGGGAGTCTCTGAGGTAACTGCACCTATACATGCCCCTCAATGTCCCGGCTGCTGCAAGTTGATTCATGCCCACTCAAGGAGATGCCCTCTGACACGGGCTTGCTCACCAGAGACTATCCACAGGAAACTACAGACCCCAAGCTTGGCTGCCCGTGCAAAGCCAATACCCAGACTACCTGCTCCACACCACAGCCAGGGCGCACCGGCAGCAGCACCCAACTACCAAGGTGCGGGATATCTGCCAGCTGACGGGGCTGGGGAAAGAAAAGGATGGTGAGGAAGAGTTGGTTGATGATGATGATGACGCGCTGTGCAGCCAGTGGGCACCAGGCGGTAAAGGTCCCCATGGGGTGCAGAAGCAGAGGAGACTGGCTTCCAATGCCCGGGAGAAGAGGAGGATGCACGGGCTGAACCACACGTTTGACCAGCTTTGCAATGTCATCCCCTCCTTCAACAACAACAAGAAACTGTCCAAGTACGAGACTCTGCAAATGGCCCAGATCCAACATTACAAGCCAAGAATGCTCATTCATGTCTGATGAACGCGCATAAATTGCGGCTGAAAAATAAATGAGACACGCATGCATATATAGCATTGTAGGGGTTAATCTAGTCTGTTGGGACGCTAGTTGGGGACCAATCAAAATGCTTTAGAATGTATTCGTCATTCGAAAACCATTATTTTTTTTATAAAACTGAGCATTGTTAAAGGTCATTTTTAGGTTGAATAATAATAATGATAGAAAAATGATGACTTAAACTCACACTTTTTTTAATGTTTATTTTTTAAATCTGAATAGCGGAGCGTGATAGTTAACTTTTCCTTTAATGTGTTTCTAATGACTTGTTTTACCGGTGTATAAAATAGTATAAAGTGTTTGGGAAATTTCACCTTTAGGTTTATTTTTATGTAAAATAACTGTTTGCTGTTTGTAATTTATTTTCATTATTAAATTGTACACAGCCTTTTAAATGACCTGAGGCAGCGGCTCCTACTTAGCATATGCAGGAGTTCACATTATATAAAAATATGTTATTGGCTGATAGCTGTCACATGGTACAGGTGCAGAACTGCATTTATCAGAAAACAGTCTATTGCTCTTTTAAATTTCATAGTACTTTTTATTGCATTGTATTTTTATTATGCATCTGTTGTTTTTGTAATTCTATATTTTATGATCCTTTTAAATAGACTGAATGTGCCTAAAGAACATCTCATTATATTATCACTCCATGTAAACACACATTCTTCCTTTTCTTACCTCTATCCAAGAAAACAATTGAAATTAACATTTTAGTGCCTATCTCTCCCAAACCCCCTTGCAGTGTTATTTTAAGAATATTGAGCAAGAGAAGTTACAGGATTGGGGGTGGGGCACATTACAAAATGTCTGTCAGTGAGAATTAGTAGGAAGTACAATACCAATACTGCAGTATCCAATTTAACGAATATTTAAACCAATGATATTTAACATTTCTTGCAGGAGAAAATATTAATTCATATAAATGATAGTAAACAAAGATTATAATATATTTGTAAAGTTGTGATAGGGCCCCACTTAAATAGATTTTCTAGCCTTATGTTGTATAGATATGGGAAGATTCATATTTAAGGGGCAATTTTAACACCCACAGAGTTAACTGTACTAAATGCTAGTGCTGAATCAATAGCACATATGTAATAACCTAATCAGCTGACATGAACTGATATGTGTGCCTTTAATTATAACATACAATTAAAGGGATATGAAACCCAACATTTTTCTGTCATGATTCAGATAGAGAATAGAATTTGGTTTCCTTCTCTTGTTATCCTTTGCTGAAAACTTTATCTAGGAAAGCTCAGGAGCAGCAGAGAGCCTAGGTTATAGCTGTTGATTGGTAGCTGCATATATATATTGATTGTGATTGGCTTACCCATAAGTTCAGTTAGAAACCATTAGTACATTCCTGCTACTTCAACAAATGATACCAAGAGAATGAAGCAAATTAGATAATAGAAGTAAATTAGAAAGTTGTTTAAACAAGAAATCAAAAACAAAAAAAGTTCTTGATAGAGGTGCGCCTACGGTGACGGAAGCGAAAATCAGTACAAACAATCCGATGTGAGGCCGCTCTTCTGTAGCGTATGTCGACGGTTAGGAAATCTGTAGTGGGGAAACAGGAAGGCGCCAATAGGGTGATAACGTAAAGAACCCTGACATGTAAGTATGAGGAAAAAGGGTACTCACAAGCAGGGCGGCACTTGAACGTGCCTAACCAAGCGGGCCGGGACCTCAGCGTCGCCCGGAAGACTCACAACGGCAACAACCAATCCTCGAGCCGGACCAAGTTCCGTGTGGCCAATCAGGAACGCTGGATGCTAACACACCTCCCTCTTCGTATGCCGATTCCGAACACTGGCAGAAGGGTAGGAGATAGGGATATACTGTGTATGGCTCTCCCGAATACCGAGAGTTTGATTAACACAAGTCAACAAACTGGATAGAGGAAGGAGCAAACTCCAGCAAAGTTACTTAAACCAATTTATTTAAAAAGTTTAAAAACAATGCATAAAAGCAGGCTGATGAAACGGCTCTGTGTAGCCGAGAAACGCGTTGCTTTTATGCATTGTTTTTAAACTTTTTAAATAAATTGGTTTAAGTAACTTTGCGGGAGTTTGCTCCTTCCTCTATCCAGTTTAAAAACAATGCATAAAAGCAACGCGTTTCTCGGCTACACAGAGCCGTTTCATCAGGCTGATGAAACGGCTCTGTGTAGCCGAGAAACGCGTTGCTTTTATGCATTGTTTTTAAACTTTTTAAATAAATTGGTTTAAGTAACTTTGCTGGAGTTTGCTCCTTCCTCTATCCAGTTTGTTGACTTGTGTTAATCAAACTCTCGGTATTCGGGAGAGCCATACACAGTATATCCCTATCTCCTACCCTTCTGCCAGTGTTCGGAATCGGCATACGAAGAGGGAGGTGTGTTAGCATCCAGCGTTCCTGATTGGCCACACGGAACTTGGTCCGGCTCGAGGATTGGTTGTTGCCGTTGTGAGTCTTCCGGGCGACGCTGAGGTCCCGGCCCGCTTGGTTAGGCACGTTCAAGTGCCGCCCTGCTTGCGAGTACCCTTTTTCCTCATACTTACATGTCAGGGTTCTTTACGTTATCACCCTATTGGCGCCTTCCTGTTTCCCCACTACAAAGTTGTTTAAAGTTGTATTCTCTATCTGAATCATGAAAGAAAAAAATTTGGGTTTCATGTTCCTTTTAGCAGAACCATTATTTATTATTATTTGTTTAAACCATTTAATATACTTTTTACAGACACGGCCAGAGCACTGAGAGATACCAGGTATTGATGTAACTGGAGTGAATAAGGGAACCTTCTTCCTGAGCACAGACATTGGAGCCTGTTATCAGCATGAACTCATTTGTGTTAGGTGAGTAAATAGATATTATGCTGACTTTAATTACTGGGAAAATAAAATAGAACACTTATTAAACAAATATAAACTATTATATTTATATCTGCATCTTTAAGAACATTTGTGTCAGTGACGTTATAAAGAAGGAACAACCCCTATTTCTCTTGCAAGGTGTATCCAGTCCACGGATTCATCCTTTACTTGTGGGATATTCTCATTCCCTACAGGAAGTGGCAAAGAGAGCACACAGCAGAGCTGTCCATATAGCTCCCCCTCTAGCTCCACCCCCCAGTCATTCTCTTTGCCGGCTCTAAGCACTAGGGTCTCTCTACGGGAGGGTAAAGTGAATGTGGTTTTAGAATTGTAGTTTTATATCTTCAATCAAAAGTTTGTTATTTTTAAATGGTACCGGTTTGTACTATTTACTCTCTAGCAGAAAAGTGATGAAGATTTCTGCTGAGAGGAAAATGATTTTAGCATATTGTAACTAAAATCCACTGCTGTTCCCACACAGGACTGAGGAGTACCAGAAAACTTCAGTTGGGGGGAACAGTTTGCAGGCTTGACTGCAATGCGTTATGTTAAGTCATTTATTTCTAGACAAGACTGAGATAATGCTAGAAGACTGACAAGATCCCCATGTGGGGAGGGTAAGCTATGTTCTGAGACTTAGTAAAGAATTGAATGCTTACATAACAGGGCTAATTAGGCTGGTTGACACTAACTCAGGGCAATCGATTATTTATTTAAGAAATACTCATTGGAGACACTTTTTAAGCACTTTGGAGTGTTTTTCTGGGGTTATTTTCCACATGGCAAAAATTTAGTCACTCAGAAGGGATTTTTGTAGGCCTCACAACTCCGGAGTGGAGTGGGAGGGGCCTAATTTCGCGCCTCAGATGCGCAGTTACAGTTCATGCTGCTTCACATGGAGGGTCTAGCTGCTGATTGAGGGCCTAAAAGAAGCTTTTTTCCCCCAAAACTGATCCCTAAGGGCAGGTAGGGCCACAGCAGTAAGCTGTGGCAAGGTGCTGTAGTTAGTTAACCGGTTGCTGGCTTTAGGCTGCTCCGGTTTGGGCATTAAGGGGTTAATCGTTCTGCAACTTGTGGTGCAATCATATTAAAGCCTTAGGTACATACTGTGAAAATTTCAAAAGGATTGCTGCATTTTTCACTGTTTTGTAAAATTGTGTGCTCTTTTTATTCCTTAAACGCACAGTAACGTTTTTTTCAAATTGTGTTTTTTATTTGATTAAAGTGTTTTCCAAGCCTTCTTGTGTATGCTACTAGTCTGTTAAACATGTCTGACACTAAGGAAAATCCTTGTTCAATGTGTTTAGAAGCCATGGTGGAACCCCCTCTCAGAATGTGTCCCATTTGCACTAATATGTCTATACACTTTAAAGATCATATTGTTGCACTTAAAAGTGTGGCCCTAGATGATTCTCAGTCTGAAGGTAATGAGGATATTCCGTCTACCTCTCCCCATGTGTCACAACCAGTTACGCCCGCGCAAGCGATGCCTAGTACCTCTAGTGCGTCTGCCCCTATTACATTACAACAACTAGCGACAGTCATGGATAATTCCCTTGCGGCCTTTCTATCCAAACTGCCAGTTTTCCCTGCAAAGCGCGATAGCTCTGTTTTAAGAACAGATTATGAGCAGTCTGAAGCTTTGGTAGCCTTATCTGATGTACCCTCACAACACTCTGAAGTGGGGGTGAGGGATTTGATGTCTGAGGGAGAAATTTCCGATTCAGGAAAGGTTTCTCATCAGGCAGAGTCAGATTCATTAGCGTTTAAATTTAAATTGGAACACCTCCGCGTATTGCTCAGGGAGGTATTAGCTACTCTGGATGATTGTGACCCTATGGTGGTCCCAGAGAAGTTGTGTAAAATGGACAAGTACCTAGAGGTCCCTGTATACACTGATGCATTTCCGATCCCTAAGAGGGTTGCGGATATTGTTACTAGGGAGTGGGATAGACCAGGTGTCCTTTTTGTCCCCCCCCCCCTATTTTTAAGAAAATGTTCCCCATAACTGACCCCAGGCGGGACTCGTGGCAGACGGTCCCTAAGGTAGAGGGGGCTGTTTCTTCACTTGCTAAACGCACAACCATACCAATTGAAGACAGTTGTGCTTTTAAAGATCCTATGGATAAAAAGTTAGAAGGTTTACTTAAGAAAATTTTTGTTCAACAAGGTTTTCTTCTCCAACCTATTGCCTGCATTATTCCTGTAACTACTGCAGCGGCTTTCTGGTTTGAGGTGCTGGAGGAGTCGCTCCAGACAGAGACCTCATATGATGAAATTATGGATAGAATTAAGGCTCTAAAGCTGGCTAATTCTTTTATCACAGGTGCCGTTTTGCAATTAGCTAAGTTAGTGGCAAAAAATTCAGGTTTTGCCATTATGGCGCGCAGAGTGTTTGGCTCAAGTCATGGTCGGCCGATGTGTCGTCAAAATCCAAATTATTAAATATCCCTTTCAAAGGAAAGACCCTTTTCGGGCCAGAATTGAAAGAGATTATTTCAGAAATCACCGGGGGAAAGGGCCATGCTCTCCCTCAGGACAAGCCCTTTAAGGCTAAAAACAAAGCTAATTTTCGTTCCTTTCGTAATTTCAGGAGCGGTCCCGCTTCAGCCTCTACAGCTGCAAAACAAGAGGGTAACGCTTCACAGCCCAAGGCAACCTGGAAGCCTTACCAGGGCTGGAACAAGGGTAAACAGGCCAAAAAGCCTGCAGCTGCTACCAAGACAGCATGAAGGGGTAGCCCCCGATCCGGGACCGGATCTAGTAGGGGGCAAACTTTCTCTCTTCGCTCAGGCCTGGGCAAGAGATGTTCATGATCCCTGGGCCTTAGAGATTGTTACCCAGGGATATCTTCTAGAATTCAAGGACTCCCCTCCAAGGGGAAGGTTCCACATTTCTCGTCTGTCTACAGACCAGACAAAGAAAGAGGCGTTCTTACGCTGTGTAGAAGATCTACATACGATGGGAGTGATATACCCAGTTCCAATTGCGGAACAAGGGCTGGGGTTTTACTCAAATCTGTTTGTGGTTCCCAAAAAAGAAGGAACTTTCAGACCAATCCTGGATCTAAAAATTCTAAACAGATTCCTCAGAGTTCCATCATTCAAGATGGAGACCATTCTGACAATCTTACCTATGATCCAGGAAAGTCAATATATGACTACCGTGGATCTAAAGGATGCGTACCTGCATATCCCTATCCACAAAGATCATCATCAGTTCCTCAGGTTCGCTTTTCTAGACAAGCATTACCAGTTCGTGGCTCTTCCATTCGGTTTAGCCACTGCTCCCAGAATTTTCACAAAGGTGCTAGGGTCCCTTCTGGCGGTTCTAAGACCGCGGGGCATAGCAGTGGCACCTTATTTGGACGACATCTTAATTCAGGCGCCGTCCTTTCACAGAGTCAAGGCTCACGCGGAGATTGTACTGGCCTTTCTAAGGTCTCACGGGTGGAAGGTAAACATCAAAAAGAGTTCTCTGTCCCCACTCACAAGGGTTCCCTTCCTAGGAACACTAATAGATTCAGTAGAAATGAAAATATTTCTGACGGAGGTCAGAAAGTTGAAACTTTTAACTACTTGCCGAGTTCTTCATTCTATTCCTCGGCCATCTGTAGCTCAGTGCATGGAGGCAATCGGATTAATGGTAGCGGCAATAGTCCCTTTCGCTCGGATACATCTTAGACCACTGCAACTATGCATGCTCAATCAGTGGAATGGGGATTATGCAGATTTGTCTCCTCAAATACAGTTGGACCAGGAAACCAGAGTTTCTCTTCTCTGGGGGTTGTCTCAGGATCACCTGTCTCAGGGAATATGTTTCCGCAGACCAGAGTGGATCATTGTAATGACCGACGCCAGTCTGTTAGGCTGGTGTGCGGTCTGGGACTCCCTGAAAGCTCAAGGCTTATGGTCTCGGGAAGAATCTCTTCTCCCGATAAACATTTTGGAACTGAGGGCGATATTCAACGCGCTTCAGGCATAGCCTCAACTAGCTGCGGCCAAATTCATCAGATTTCAGTCGGACAACATCATGACTGTAGCTTACATCAATCATCAGGGAGGAACAAAGAGTTCCCTAGCGATGAAGGAAGTAACCAAAATAATCAGGTGGGCAGAGGACCACTCCTGCCATCTCTCAGCAATTCACATCCCAGGAGTAGACAACTGGGAGGCGGATTTTCTGAGTCGTCAGACTTTTCACCCGGGGGAGTGCGAACTCCACCCGGAGGTATTTGCCCAGTTGACTCAGCTATGGGGCATTCCAGAGTTGGATCTGATGGCGTCCCATCAGAACACCAAGCTTCCTCTCTATGGATCCAGGTCCCGGGACCCCAAGGCGCCATTGATAGATGCTCTAGCAGCGCCTTGGTCCTTCAATCTGGCTTATGTTTTCCCACTGTTTCCTCTTCTCCCTCGTCTGATCGCCAGAATCAAGCAGGAGAAGGCATCAGTGATTTTGATAGCGCCTGCGTGGCCACGCAGGACTTGGTATGCAGACCTAGTGAACATGTCATCTGTCCCACCATGGACACTGCCAATGAGGCAGGACCTTCTAATATAGGGTCCGTTCAAGCATCCAAATCTATTTTCTCTACGTCTGACTGCTTGGAGATTGAACGCTTAATTCTATCAAAGCGTGGTTTCTCTGAGTCAGTTATAGATACTCTGATTCAGGCTAGACAGCCTGTCACCAGGAAAATCTACCATAAGATATGGCAGAAATATCTTTGTTGGTGTGAATACAAGGGTTACTCATGGAGTAAGATTAGGATTCCCAGGATATTGTCTTTTCTCCAAGACGGATTGGAGAAAGGATTGTCGGCTAGTTCTTTAAAGGGACAGATATCTGCTCTGTTTATCCTTTTACACAAGCGTCTGGCAGAGGTACCAGACGTTCAAGCATTTGCACAAGCTTTAGTCAGAATCAAGCCTGTCTATAAACCTGTGGCTCCGCCATGGAGTCTAAATCTAGTTCTTTCAGTTCTTCAAGGGGTTCCATTTGAACCTTCCCATAGATATTAAGTTGTTATCTTGGAAAGTTTTGTTTTTGGTATCTATCTCTTCGGCTCGAAGAGTCTCAGAATTATCTGCCTTACAGTGTGATTCACCTTACCTGGTGTTCCATGCAGATAATGTAGTTTTGCGTACTAAACCTGGTTTTCTTCCTAAAGTGGTTTCTAACAAGAATATTAACCCGGAAATTGTTGTTCCTTCTCTGTGCCCCAATCCTTCTTCGAAGAAGGAACGTCTGTTGCACAATCTTGATGTAGTTTGTGCTCTAAAGTTCTATTTGCAAGCAACTAAGGATTTCAGACAAACATCTTCCTTGTTTGTTATCTAGTCTGGTAAGAGGAGAGGTCAGAAAGTGACTGCTACCTCTCTTTCCTTTTGGCTGAAAAGCATCATCCGTTTGGCCTATGAGACTGCTGGTCAGCAGCCTCCTGAAAGAATTACTGCTCATTCTACCAGAGCAGTGGCTTCCACATGGGCTTTCAAGAATAAGGCTTCTGTTGAACAGATTTGTAAGGCAGCGACTTGGTCTTCACTGCATACTTTTGCCAAATTTTACAAATTCAATACTTTTGCTTCTTTGGAGGCTATTTTTGGGAGAAAGGTTTTGCAAGCAGTGGTGCCTTCCGTTTAAGGTACCTGTCTTGTTCCCTCCCTTCATCCGTGTCCTAAAGCTTTGGTATTGGTATCCCACAAGTAAAGGATGAATCCGTGGACTGGATACACCTTGCAAGAGAAACAGAATTTATGCTTACCTGATAAATTACTTTCTCTTGCGGTGTATCCAGTCCACGGCCCGCCCTGGCAATTAAGTCAGGTAAAAAAAAATTGTTTAAACTACAGTCACCGCTGCACCCTATGGTTTCTCCTTTTTCTTCCTAACCTTTGGTCGAATGACTGGGGGGGTGGAGCTAGAGTTGGAGCTATATGGACAGCTCTGCTGTGTGCTCTCTTTGCCACTTCCTGTAGGGAATGAGAATATCCCACAAGTAAAGGATGAATCCGTGGACTGGATACACCGCAAGAGAAAGTAATTTATCAGGTAAGCATAAATTCTGTTTTTGCTGAGGAGGAGGCTAAAAAATACTACTCCCCCTCTGTCCTTTTAGACAGACTATGTCTAACAACTGCCTAACCTCATCCCAAGACCTGGTTCATTACTCAGAACACTTGTACCTTCCCCTGCTCTGACCTCGCTCATGGAACACCCACAACTCCCCCAGTGTTCCCCACCCCAGAACCACCACTGATTTGTGTGCTTAATTTTACAGTGAGTATTTTTAAACATAAAGTTTTTGGCTATTTATATAAATAGAAGAACCACAGCCAAAAGCTAAAGATTATCATAAGGTCACTGCTTCTTACCCTCTCAAAACATCTCACACTGATTATTAGTCTGTGATGATTAAGACATTATGTTCTCACCCAGTTGAGCATAAGCCAGGCATTTGCTTGTGCAATGTTAAATGATGATGGTGGATGCCACCACTCTTGCCCAGAATACAGATGTACTTGTTCCCTGGCTGAGAATGTTATCCACACGCACCTTGTTTAATACGGCCCTATAACTTGTTTTCATCAGTAATTTAGGTTACAATGATGTAGTAGTGTTTACATTCTATGTCATCCTTTTTGATTTGTGATTTACAGGTAAATACATTTAAAAATACAAAACGGAAAACATTTTTTGAGTAAAAAAAAATGTTTTTTTATTGAGATGGATTATATTATAAATGAATAAAGTTTTATTTTTCTTTATTCTATTTCTTTTTGTGTAGACAAACACGTCAATAGTTCATATCTATCCTTCACTACAGGAAGCATCATAATGATACCGCAAACTCCATTAGTCTTAGACACCAATGACTATTCACAAACATTGGGGATATTTAAAGGAGATGATGAATTGGCAGGAACTGGGAAGCAATCATTATGTACAGAGAGTAATTTAGTCCTCAAACAAGAGGACAACATTTATGACTTATCTAGTGATATTATTATCCCCGAGGATAAACCACACATATTTACTGAGTTTTCAAAACATATTAAAGAAGGGAAAAGTCTACAGTCTAGCCAATTAAATCATACAAAGGAGAAACCTTTCCAAAGTACAGAGTGTGAGAAAAGCTTTAGATGGAAGTTTCATCTACTAGAACACTACAAAATTCATACAGGTGAGAAACCACACACATGTACTGAGTGTGTCAAGTGTTTTACACAAATGGATAATCTGAAAACTCATAAAAATATTCACACAGGGGAAAAGCCTTTCACATGTACAGAGTGTGGAAAAAGTTTTACACAAAAGAGCAATCTGAAAACTCATGAAAGGATTCACACAGGAGAAAAGCCTTTCACATGTACAGAGTGTGGAAAAAGTTTTACAGAAAAGAGTTGTCTGAAAAGTCATGAATGGATTCACACAGGAGAAAAGCCTTTCTTATGTACAGTGTGTGGAAAAAGTTTTACACAAATAAGTAGTCTGAAAACTCATGAAAGAATTCACACAGGAGAAAAACCTTTCACATGTACAGAGTGTGGAAAAAGTTTTTCACACATGAGTAGTCTGAAAAATCATGAAAGGATTCACACAGGAGAAAAGCCTTTCACATGTACAGAGTGTGGAAAATGTTTTTCACGAATGGATTGTCTGAAAACTCATGAAAGGATTCACACAGGGGAAAAGCCTTTCACATGTACAGAGTGTGGGAAAAGTTTTATGCTAAAGAGTGATCTGAAAAGTCATGAATGGATTCACACAGGGGAAAAGCCTTTCATGTGTACAGAGTGTGGGAAAAGTTTTACACAAATAAGTAATCTGAAAACTCATGAAAGGATTCACACAGGAGAAAAGCCTTTCACATGTACAGAGTGTGGAAAAAGTTTTACAGAAAAGAGTCATCTGAAAAGTCATGAAAGGATTCACACAGGAGAAAAGCCTTTCACGTGTACAGAGTGTGGAAAATGTTTTACACGAATGGATTGTCTGAAAACTCATGAAATGATTCACACAGGGGAAAAGCCTTTCACATGTACAGAGTGTGGAAAATGTTTTACACAAAAGAGTTGTCTGAAAAGTCATGAAAGGATTCACACAGGAGAAAAGCCGTTCACATGTACAGAATGTGGAAAACGTTTTACAGAAAAGAATGATCTGAAAACTCATGAAAGGATTCACAAGGGAAGAAACCTTTCACATGTTTAGAAAGTGGATTTTTTTTTATTGAAATCTGGTATCACAAAAACACCAAATATTTACACACAAATAAACTTTATATACACAGCATACAAACCTTTTTACAATTATCCTAAAGAGGACAAACTCTCTAAATAGAAGCATCAAAAGAGATGTTATTGTAAATTATACTTTCTAAATCCCAGTTACAAAATCTCCATATTGGAAGTGCTCTCCTGTTGTTTTTTGTTCCTCTATATATGTGCACCTCCGTTTCTCTCATATAAATGTGATAGAATCCAAACATGACACAGGAATATACAAATCTGTCCTCATACTGCCCAGTTTACACCACCATTCACCACCAAAGCACCCCAGTGTTGTCCAGAGGAATTACTGAGGGGAAACTGATTTTATTTAAAAGGACAGTCTAGGCCAAAATAAACTTTTACGATTCAGATAGAGCATGTAATTTTAAACAATTTTCCAATTTACTTTTATCACCAATTTTGCTTTGTTCTCTTGGTATTCTTAGTTGAAAGCCTAACCTGGGAGGTTCATATGCTAATTTCTTAGACCTTGAAGACCAATTCTTTTCAGAATGCATTTTAACAGTTTTTCACCACTAGAGGGTGTTAGTTCACGTATTTCATATAAATAACACTGTGCTTGTGCACGTGAAGTAATCGGGGAGCAGGCACTGATTGGTTAAACTGCAAGTCTGTCAAAAGAACTGAAATAAAGGGGCAGTTTGCAGAGGCTTAGATACAAGATAATCACAGAGGTTAAAAGTATATTAATATAACTGTGTTGGTTATGCAAAACTGGGGAATGGGCAATAAAGGGATTATCTATCTTTTAAAACAATAAAAATTCTGGTGTAGACTGTCCCTTTAATGAGACACAATATCAGTAACTGGTAAATACGTGATCATAATCAGTTTAATTTAAATGGCTACTATAACCTACATGTATACTGGGTATGTAATATGTGTGTCATGTGATCATAATCAGTTTAATTTAAATAGCTACTATAACCTACATGTATACTGGGTATGTAATATGTATGTCATGTTCTGTAACTTGATATTATGTCTGTTAGATGTTTTCATGTTAGTTAGAAGCCACAAGAACTGACAATAGCACATACTGTATATATAAAGGGAACATTATATGTCTGATAAATCCCTTTGTATCAAGAGCACAAGTGTTAGGTATATTTATACCATTGTGTGCATATATCATGTAATGCTCCTTTTGACTATATAATGATATACAATGTTTTTTCATGCAAATAAAAAGTGATTGTAATCCAGACCAGTATTGTGTTTTTTGTATTATTAAAAACAAAATATCACAGAATAATTAGTAAAACATCATCAAATACAGAAGCCAAATCTGACAGTCAAAGTTAAATGCTGATAAATCAGATAGAGCAGCGATTTTACCCAACTTAATTTACTTCTATTATCTAATTTGCTTTGTTCTTTTGATATAATTTGTTATAGAGTAAACCTAGGAGGCTGATATTATATGAGCTTAGGGGCGTGCACGTGTATTTAGCACTCTGTGAAGCAGTGTTTGTAACTTTATAACATTGCTATAAATGTTCTTGCAAACTCTGCTGTCTGAAGATATGTGCACGCTCCTGAGTTCACTAAGGATTACTTTTTAACAAAGGATACCAAGAACTAAGCACAAATGATAATATAAGTAAATTAGAAAGTTGTTTGAAATGTCATGTTCTATCCAAATCATTTGTTTAATTTTGACTTTACTGTCCCTTTAACAGTACATAAAACAATATCAAATTAACCCCCGACCTACACCAACCCAGATTATTAATCACCAGCAAGACTTTATACACAGAGATTTTCTCTTACTTTAATCATACTTAAAGGGATATGAAATTACACTTTCATGATTCAGATAGAATGTGTAATTTTATGACACTTTTAATTTCACTTCTGTTATCAAATTTATGTTCTACTGGGAGCTGACTGGTGGCTACACATGTCTCTTGTTATTAGCTCACCAGATATGCGCAGCTAGCTCTATAGCTGACTTTACAGGAGTTAAAGGGACAGTCTACACCTTAGTCATCGTAAAGTCTTACCTTAGATTAAGCTGCAAAAAGCCTCCTGCACCTTTTCTATATCATGCAGCAGGAACTGTAAAACAGTTATTTTAAAACGAATATTGTCTCTGGCCACTGAAATGGCTGCCAAGCTCAGCCAACTGATGACATCATGATCTGGGCTGCATCTAGGCACTCTGCTGAATAGCAATGACAGTCTGTTGAATCCAACTAGTGAGCCTTTTGTGATTGGATGCCATATGCAGCCCAGACCATGATGTCATCAGTGGGCTGAGTTTGGCAGCCATATCAGTGGCCAGAAACAATATTTTTTTTTTACTGTTCTTGCTGCATGATATAGAAATAGGTGCAGGAGGCCAGGGTCGGCTCCATAATGAATAAAATGGGGGGGGGCATTTTTTTCTTCATGAGGGTGCACCCCTTAATCACCATGATCCAAAACCCTTAAACTCATTCTCAAATATCAATCATGTCCCCTAAAGAGCCATGCACCCCAAACCCCCCAATGCAATTGACCCCTTTGTTTGCAATAGCAGTGAGGATACTAGGTTTTCATGTACTGGTAATTTTGTATATTAGATTTAGCTATACCTGTTTCACAATAACTAATGGATATCAGGCTACTTAATACAGCCCATGTACTGTGAACCTATAAGAATATGATTGTATCATATAAATATACGTCTATAAATGGCTACCGGCTATAAGTCTATAAATAGCTACTCATTTTCTTAAAAAATAGACTATGATAAGAATATGATTGGATTATATAAATGTAAGTCTATAAATGGCTACCGGCTTGTATCATCTCCTCAAAAGTGCACTGTGATCTTAGGCCGGGCCTAAGATCACAGTTCACTTTTGAGGTGTCTATAGAAGCGGTAGCCATTTATAGACTTATATTTATATGATACAATAATATTCTTATCATGGCCTATTGTTTAAGAAAATGAGTAACTCACGATAGTTAGCTAAAATTAATAGGGTTAAAGACAAATCCAAAAAGTCTCTAACTTCCAATTCCAAATAAGAGGTTAAGACATGGAGCTCTTTGCAGATGCGTGATGCGACCTCACAGTTCGGCAGCTGACTCCGCCCCCAGCATTACATAACAATACATTATTTTATTTATTATTTTTAAAGCGTATGATCATATCAATATTTTTGAGGGGGCACAGCATTCCATTTGGGCGAGCATTGCCCGTTAATGCCCCCCCCCCCCTTGGAGCCGACCCTGCAGGAGGATATTTGCAGCTTAATCTAAGGTAAAACTTTAAGATGACCAAGGTGTAGACTGTCGCTTTAACCCCTTAACAACCAACGACGTACAGGGTACGTCCTACAAAAAAGGTTGTTAACGACCAAGGACGCACCCTGTACGTTGTTGGTGTTTTCAAGCGTTGGAAGTGATCCTGATCGCTTCCAGCCACTTTCATGTTATTGCAGTGAGGCCTTGATATTGAGGCATCCTGCAATAACATATTTATTTCATGTAATTGGCAAGAGTCCATGAGCTAGTGACATATGGGATATACAATCCTACCAGGAGGGGCAAAGTTTCCCAAACCTAAAAATGCCTACAAATACACCCCTCACCACACCCACAATTCAGTTTTACAAACTTTGCCTCCTATGGAGGTGGTGAGGTTAGTTTGTGCTAAGATTTTCTACGTTGACATGCGCTTCTCAGCATTTTGAAGCCTGATTCCTCTCAGAGTACAGTGAATGTCAGAGGGATGTGAAGGGAATATCACCTATTGAATGCAATGGTTTTCCTCACTGAGATCTATTTCATAGGTTCTCTGTTATCGGTCGTAGAGATTCATCTCCTACCTCCCTTTTCAGATCGACGATATACTCTCATATTCCATTACCTCTACTGATAACTGTTTCAGTGCTGGTTTGGCTATCTGCTATATGTGGATGGGTGTCTTCCGGTAAGTATGTTTTCATTATTTAAGACACTCTCAGCTATGGTTGGGCACTTTATGTATTTATATAAAGTTCTAAATATATGTATTGTACTTATATTTGCCATGATTCAGGTGTTCAGTGTATTTCTTTTTTGCAGACTGTCAGTTTAATACTTGGAAAATTGCTTTTTTTATGAAAAAATGTATTTCTTACCTGGGGTATAGTCTTTTTAAATTGGCTGTTCTTCTAAATTGCGAGCAGAATTAGGCTTGCAAGGGCGCAAAATGCCAAACTTTATTGCGTCATTTTTGGCGCGAGATTTTTTTTGGCAGGAAAGTTACGTTAATTGACGCAAATTCGTAATTTCCGGTGTTTTAGTTGGCGCCGAGTCCTACAATAAGTTGTTCCCGGACGTTTTTTGGTGCCAAAAAATATTTTTCTGTTTGTCGTGCGTCATACTTGGCGCCAAATATTCATTATTTTTAAACCCTTTTCTTTTTGCCTCTGGCCTTTCTTCTATGTCAGAGGGCTATGCTGTTTGCATTTTCCTCATTCCTGAAATTGTCATATAAGGAAATTGATAATTTTGCTTTATTTTATTTTTTTCTCTCTTACATTTGCAAGATGTCTCAATCTGATCCGGTCTCATAATCTACTGCTGGATTCCTGCTGCCTGATATTGGTTCTACCAAAGCTAAGTGCATTTGTTGTAAACTTGTGGAAGTTATCTCCATCTATGGTTTGTAATAGTTGTCATGATAAACTTTTACATGCTGAAAATGTTTCCATCACTAGTAGTTCATTACCTGTTGCTGTTCCCTCAACATCTAATGCACAAGATATACCTATGAATTTAAGAGAATTTGTTTCTAATTCTATTCAGAAGGCTTTGTCTGCCATTCCGCCTTCAAATAAACGTAAAAGGTATTTTAAAACTTCATAGAGTTGATGAAATTTCAAATGACCGACAACATACTGATTTATCTTTCTCTGATGAGGATCTATCTGATTCAGAAGTTCCTGCCTCAGATATTGACACTGACAAATCCTCATTTTTATTTAAAATGGAGTATATTCGTTCTTTATTAAAAGAAGTGTTGATTACATTAGATATAGGGGAAACTAGTCCTCCTGATGTCAAAATTGGTAAACGTTTAAATTCTGGTTATTCCAGAGGTTTTTCCAGTTCCTGATGCTATTTCAGATATGATTTCTAAGGAATGGAATAGGCCTGGTACTTCTTTTATTCCTTCTTCAAGGTTTAAAAAATGGTATCCTTTGCCAGCTGTTAGATTGGAGTTTTGGGAAAAGATCCCCAAGGTTGATGGAGCTATCTCTACCCTTACTAAACATACTACTATTCCTACAGAAGATAGTACTTCTTTTTTAAGGATCCTTTGGATAGGAAACTTGATTCTTATCTAAGGAAGGCTTATTTATATTCATGTCATCTTCTTAGGCCTGCAATTTCTTTGGCTGATGTTGCAGCTGCTTCAACTTTTTGGTTGGAGACTTTAGCGCAACAAGTATCAGATCATGATTTGTCTAGCATTGTTAAATTAATTCAACATGCTAATAATTTCAGTTGTGATGCCATTATTGATATAATCAAAATTGATGTTAGATATATGTCTTTAGTTATTTTAGCTAGAAGAGCTTTATGGCTTAAATCTTGGAATGCTGATATGACTTCTAAGTCTAGATTGCTATCTCTTTCTTTCCAAGGTAATAAATTATTTGGTTCTCAGTTGGACTCAATATTTCAACTGTCACTGGGGGAAGGGAGTTTCTTTACCTCAGGATAAAAAACCTAAGGGTAAATCTAAAGCTTCTTACCGTTTTCGTACCTTTCGACATAATAAGGAACATACATCAAATCCTTCCCCAAAGGAATATGTTTCTAATTGGAAGCCTTCCTCAAATTTGAATAAATCCAAGCCATTTAAAAGATCAAAGCCAGCCCCCAAGTCTGCATGAAGGTGTGGCCCTCATTCCAGCTAAGCTGGTAGGGGGCAGATTAAAATTTTTCAATGATGTTTGTAACCATTCTGTCTAAAATCATTGGATTCAGAGTATTGTCTCTCAGAGGTACAGAATAGGTTTTAGAGTAAGACCTCCTGTGAGAAGATTTTTTTCTCTCACCCATCCCAGCAAATCCAGTAAAAGCTCAGGCTTTCCTGAAGTGTGTTTCAGATCTGAAATTATCAGGGGTACTCATGCCAGTTCCATTTCAGGAACATGATCTGGGGTTTTATTCAAATCTATTCATTGTTCCAAAGAAAGAAAGAAAATTCATTCAGACCAGTTCTGGATTTAAAGATTTTGAATTGATATGTAAGAATACCAACTTTCAAAATGGTGACTATAAGGACTATTTTGCCTTTTGTTCAGCAAGGGCATTATATGTCCACAATAGACTTACAGGATGCTTATCTTCATATTCCGATTCATCCGGATCACTATCAGTTCCTGAGATTCTCTTTTCTAGACAAGCATTACCAATTTGTTGCTCTTGCGTTTGGCCTAGCAACAGCTCCAAGAATCTTTTCAAAGGTTCTCGGTGCCCTACTCTCTGTAATCAGAGAGCGGGGTATTGCGGTGTTTCCTTATTTGGACGATATCCTGGTACTTGCTCAGTCTTTACATTCTGCAGAATCTCACATGAATCAACTAGTGTTGTTTCTTCAAAGACATGGTTGGAGGATCAATTTACTAAAAAGTTCTTTGATTCCTCACACAAGAGTAAACTTTATAGGTTTCCAGATAGATTCAGTGTCCATGACCTTGTCTTTAACAGACAAGAGACGTTTAAAGTTGGTTGCAGCCTGTCAGAACCCTCAGTCTCAGTCATTCCCTTCAGTAGCTATGTGCATGGAGGTTTTAGGTCTTATGACTGCAGCATCGGACGCGATCCCCTTTGCTCATTTTCATATGGGACCTCTCCAGCTTTGTATGCTGAACCAATGGTGCAGGGATTATACAAAGATATCACAATTGATATTCTTAAATCCCAATCTTCGACTTTCTCTGACTTGTTGGTTAGATCACCATCGTTTAATTCTAGGGGCTTCTTTTGTTCGTCCAACCTGGACTGTAATCACAACAGATGCGAGTATTTCAGGTTGGGGAGCTGTTTGGGGATATCTGACAGCACAAGGAGTTTGGAAATCTCAAGAGGCGAGATTACCAATCAATATTTTGGAACTCTGTGCGATTTTCAGGGCTCTTCAATTTTGTCCTTTGTTGAAGAGAGATCAGTTCATTTGTTTTCAGACAGACAATGTCACAACTATGGCATATGTCAATCATCAGGGTGAGACTCTCAGTCCTCAAGCTATGAAAGAAGTATCCCGGATACTTGGAAACAGATTATCTCAGTCGTCAGACTTTACATCCGGGAGAATGGTCTCTTCACCCAGATGTGTTTTCTCAAATTGTTCTGATGTAGGGGGCTTCCAGAAATAGATATGATGGCATCTCATCTAAACAAGAAACTTCCCAGGTACCTGTCCAGGTCCAGGGATCCTCAGGCGAAAGCAGTGGATGCATTGACACTTCCTTGGTGTTATCATCCTGCTTATCTTTTCCCGCCTCTAGTTCTTCGTCCAAGAGTGATCTCGAAAATCATCATGGAGCAATCGTTTGTGTTGCTGGTGGCTCCAGCATGGCCTCACAGGTTTTGGTATGCGGACCTTGTTCGGATGTCCAGTTGCCAACCTTGGCCACTTCCTTTAAGGCCAGACCTATCTCAAGGCCCAGTTTTCGATCAGGATCTGAAATAATTAAATTTGAAGGTGTGGAAATTGAACGCTTAGTGCTTAGTCATAGAGGTTTCTCTGACTCAGTGATTAATACTATGTTACAGGCTCGTAAATCTGTTTCTAGAAAGATTTATTATCGAGTTTGGAAGACTTACATTTCATGGTGTTCTTCTCATAAATTTTCTTAGCATTCTTTTAGAATTCCTAGAATTTTACAGTTCCTTCAGGATAGTTTGGATAAAGGTTTTTCTGCAAGTTCCTTGAAAGGACAAATCTCTGCTCTTTCTGTTTTATTCCACAGAAAAATTGCTAAATTTCCTGATATTCATTGTTTTGTACAGGCTTTGGTTCGTATCAAGCCTGTAATTAGATCAATATCTCCTCCTTGGAGTCTTAATTTGGTTTTGAAGGCTTTACAGGCTCCTCCATTTGAGCCTATGCATTCTTTGGACATTAAGCTACTTTAGTGGAAAGTGTTGTTCCTTTTGGCCATCTCTTCTGCTAGAAGAGTTTCTGAATTATCTGCTCTCTCTTGTGAATTTTTCATCAGGATAAGGCAGTTTTGAGGACTTTGTTTAAATTCTTACCTAAGGTTGTGAATTCTAACAACATTAGTAGAGAAATTGTTGTCCCTTCTTTGTGTCCTAATCCTAAGAATTCTTTGGAGAGATCTTTACATTCTTTGGATGTGGTGAGAGCTCTGAAATATTATGTTGAAGCTACTAGAGATTTCAGGAAGACTTATAGTCTATTTGTTATCTTTTCTGGTTCCAGGAAAGGTCAGAAGGCCTCTGCCGTTTCTTTGGCATCATGGTTAAAGCTTTTGATTCATCAAGCTTATTTGAGTTGGGTAAAACTCTGCCTCAGAGAATTACAGCTCATTCTACTAGATCAGTTTCCACTTCCTGGGCTTTTAAGAATGAAGCTTAAGTTGATCAGATTTGCAAAGCAGCAAATTGGTCTTCTTTGCATACTTTTACTAAATTCTACTATTTTGATGTATTTGCTTCTTCGGAAGCAGTTTTTGGTAGAAAAGTTCTTCATGCAGCCATTTCAGTTTGATTCTTCTGCTTCTAATTTAAGTTTTTTTCTTTTTTTTTTTTTTTAATTTAAGCTTTATTTATATACAAATGTAATCATACAAGTTTCTCATGACAAAGACAGTGGAGATACATAAGTGGCTAACAATATGCACTTTCAAAGATAATGAGACTCATTTTAACTTTTGAGAGACTCTATCCAATAAAGCCTATAGAGAATTTTTCTTTTTTCCAGACTAACAAAGGAAAACAAAAACAGAAAAAACAAAACAGTCAATATATCTAACAATATCATAACTTCATATTTTAACTGGATCAGACAAAATCTTGGATTTAGTATGCTATGAGAGGTCCAGGCATTCTAGCTATTCAGAGCTTTTCAGAGCCGGTCTTCACTCGTCCACAATGTCTATGTGAGGTGAAATTAAGGCTGTGCTATCTAATGATCTTTGGGGCTTATGTATTGTGTAAGTATATGTTTCCCAGTAAAGGATCATAGCACAGTAAAAGTCTAGCCTGTTAGTTTTATGATAATGGTATTTCTCCAAAATTAGGAGGTGAGTCACGTTCTGTCTCCACCCTAATATTGATGGAACCACTTTTTACTTCCATAGGCGTGGGATTAATTGTTTGGCGCTACTAAGCATAATATATAGCAGTGTGGATCTGTACTTGCATTTAATCCCTGGTGGTTTGTTGAACAAGAAGATTAAAGGGTCGCATGGAATTTTATGAGATAGGACAATTTGTATCTCTTTGTGTACATTTTGCCAGAAGGGTCGCAATATAGGGCACTCCCACCAGATATGGAACAGGGTGCCTACTTGTTTGCATTCCCTCCAGCAAAGGGGGCTTGTTTGTTTGTATATTTTTGCTAGCCTACTAGGGTGGAGGTACCATCATCCCAGAAGTTTCATGTTGGTTTCAGTGATGCTCACTGAGGAGGGTGATTTACCCATCTGTTGGAAGATCGTGTCCCAGGTCTCTGTCGGTATAACAATGCCCATTTCTATTTCCCAGGTTTTAGTATAGGAGGGAGGGTTTTTAGAGTGTATGTCTGTTAAGATCTTATATATTGTTGATAGCGAGCCCTTCATGTAAGTTGTTGACCAACATAGTAGTTCAAAGGGGGTGAGATTTCTAATCAGGTTGGGCTTATCTTTATTGTGATTGATGAAATGTGTAAGTTGGAGATATTCATACCACCTCTGAAAAAGTGAGATACTTTTGTCTATGAGTGCTGACTTTGTTAGGATGGTTCCTTGCTCTATTACCGTGTTGCATGGTAAGCCAGCTAATATGGTGTACGAATTATTCACCCAGATGTGTCGGTAAGCGGGAAATTCCGTGTTATGCAATATAGGGGTAAGTGGCGAAGGGATTGTAGATATTTTATATCGTGAATTGGTGTATACATCCCAAGTGGTTAAAGTGTCTTTAATTAGGGTAGAGGCAGATGGTAAGCCTGTCCTCTGTTGCTTGTGCGTCCAGCACATAGCTCCTAAGCTTTTCGTATTGGCCAGATCATGTTCTAATTTCACCCATTCTTTATTATGTGCGTTTACGCTCCAGTCCACGATCCTTACTAATTGTGCTGCCTGTTTATATAAATCTAAGTTAGGAACTCCCAGTCCCCCTCTATCCCGGCTCCTATATAATGTGGGTTTTGCTATTCTAGGTTTTTTGTTTGCCCAAATAAATGTGTTTGCTGTTGTTTGTGCTGCGTGCATGTAATGTATAGGTAGTTGAATTGGTAAAGTCTGAAATAGGTAAAGAAATCTGGGTAGGATACTCATTTTAAAGGCGTGTATCCTCCCTAACCATGATAGATGTTTGTTTTGCCAAGTCCCTAAGTCTGCTTGTACGCTTTTAAGGATAGTTTGGTAGTTCAGTGTGAAAAGTGAGTCAGGTGAATTAGCTATCTGGATCCCTAAGTATTTTATTGAACTCTGTTTCTGAGTAAATTGGTACTGCGTTTTAATTAGGCTGCTCACTTGCTCTGATATCCCTATTCCTAGAAATTCTGATTTAGAGACATTTATTTTATAATTTGACAAAATGCTGTAGGTTTTGACTTCCCGCATAAGTGGTGGGAGGGACTGCTGTGGAGAGGTCAGTGTGAAAAGGACATCGTCAGCGTATAGTGATGTCTTATATTGTGTGTCTCCTATTTGAATCCCTTGTATCTCCTTATTGTTTCTTATATTAGCTGCTAAAACCTCCATGGCCATCACAAAAAGTATTGGCGAGAGGGGGCATCCCTGCCTCGTGCCATTATAAATGGGTAGCAAGTCTGACAGGGAGTCGTTCAGTTTAATCCGGGCCTTAGGGGCGTGGTATAACGCAAAAATTTTGTCTATAAGTTTCTCACTTATGCCAAATCGGGCCAGGGTGGATTTTAAAAATAGCCAGTCCAGTCTATCGAAGGCCTTTTTGGCGTCAATAGCCAGGAAGATTGAGGGAATATTGTGGGTTTGGGAATATTCTAACAAATTAATTACTTTAATAGTGTTATCTCTCGCCTCCCTATGGGGTATAAAGCCCACCTGGTTGAGATGTATGAGCTGTGGAAGGAATTTATTGAGTCTGTTTGCTATGATTTTTGCGTACAATTTAATATCCACGTTTAATAATGAGATGGGGCGAAAGTTGGCTGGATCATCCGCTTGCTTTCCGGGTTTTGGGATTACAGAAATGTGGGCTTCCAGCATTACTGAAGGGAAGGGGTGGGTTTTATCTGTTTTATTGAAAAGTAAGCACAAGTGTGGGATCAGAAGAGGTGCAAGTTTCTTATAATAATGGACCGTAAACCCGTCAGGGCCCGGGCTTTTCCCGGTGGGCATTTGTTTGAGGGCCGTTAAGATTTCCATTGCTGATATTGGGACTTCTAGTTCCTCTGATTGGGATTTGGTTAATTGGGGTAAGGGAGTATTTGCTAAGTGAGCTTTAATGCTATCTTCCGTGGTTACTGAGGGATTTTCTTTATTTATGTTGTATAGTCTAGTGTAATATGATAAGAATTGGGACAAAATTTCTGGTGTGGTATTTACCTTTTCTTTTGTGGGTGTTTTTATTTCGTGTATGTAGGTTTTCAACTTCTTTAATTTGAGTGCTCGGGCCAAATATTTCCCTGGTCTATTACTTTCAAAGTAAAATTTTTGTTTAATTTTTAGTGCTAATGTGTTAGCTTCTTTAAGCGATTGATCATAAACCACTTTCCTAGCTTTTACCAATTCTTCTAAAATTTGTGTGTCTGAGGGGTTTTGTTTATGCGCGTAGTCTAGGTTAGATAGCAAACCTGTCGATTGTTGATATTGCAAACGCTCTTTCTTCCTATTATATGCCTGTTGCTTAATAAACTCTCCTCTAATAAAGCACTTGTGAGCCTCCCAGACCGTAAAGGAGTCTGTTTCAGGAAGGGAGTTGAATTGAAAGTACTCTGGGAGTAATTTTTCTATCCTAGTTCTAAAATCAGGAGAGTCCAATAGACTCGTCAAATTTCCAAGTAAAAGTGCTTACTGGTGCTGAGGACCATTTAAGTTTTGTGAGTACTGCAGAATGGTCTGACCATGCAGTGTGTGAAAGTCTAGATGATAGCACATTGGACAGGCCCTTTTGGTTAGTTAGGTGGTAATCAATTCTACTATAAGATCGATGTGGTGAAGAGAAGAAGGTGTAATCCTTCTGTGTATGGTGTTTAAATCTCCAGATATCAAACAGGGTTTGGGCTTGCATTAATTTCCACAGTTGCTTGATCGTGTTCCTGGGTGTGGATGGTTTAGGGTTTGTGGTATCTAAATTCGGTTGTATGGGGATGTTAAGATCCCCTCCTATGTAAAGGGCACCTTTGGTGTAGTCTAGAATTTGGGTGAAAAATTTCTTGAAAAAGGGTAGCTGTTTTGAATTTGGGGCATATAGATTCACCAGTGTCACCGGGGTGCCATAGAGTAATCCAATCACACATAAGAATCTGCCTTCTGTGTCCATGTGGGTTTGTATATGGGTGATGGATGTGTGCTTAATTATAAGGATGCTTACGCCATTCCTTTTGTGGTCAAATGAGCTGTGAAAGTGTTGTGTGTAGTGGGATCCTAAATATCTAGGCTCTTTATTTTTTAGGAAATGGGTCTCTTGTAAAAAGAGAATATCTCCCTTTTTCCTGCGCATATCTTGGAGGGCTATGGAGCGTTTCTGTGGGGAGTTTAGGCCTTTAGTGTTCTGACTTAACAGGACTATAACCTTATCTTTAGGAGTCATTCTTACCATATATTTGTGCGTCTATGTGTGGAGACCGGTCTCTGATGCTCATTGAAATGAACTGCGTATCCATATAATATTCTCTACGTATCTGCATGCCTGTTTTCCAGATATTCAACAAAAATAAAAGAAACAATATAAAGAACATTAAACAAAATTGAGATAAATTGCATATTAGATACCCTAAAGGTATGTTTTTCCGTACTCTTAGTGTCATATGACGTTAAGAAATAAAGAGGTGGTAGTAACCAGCTCCTTTACATGCTTTTGTGTCTAAGTCTAACTGTTGCCTATCTTATTCACATATTGCTGTGAGCCTAAACTACAATCTATGTCTAGTGTAACATATTGGAACTTTTAATGATATTGGCAGATCGCTGGTCTAACAACTGATATCAACCATGTTAATTGGAACTGTTAATAATACTGGAACTGTTAATAACATTAGCAAACCACTAGTAAAACAACTTTTATCAACAATAGGAAATCACCTTAACTCGTTCTTTTTAACATAGTTCAGTGTTCTGCATTAATACGTTACCACATCTCGCCCTCTTCCTTTTAGGCTCTATTGGCTTTATTTGTCCGTAATTTTGAATTTTTATAAGACTACTCATTAAGTCCTTGATTCAGTCTGTGTCTCTGAGGGGAGAGCGTGGTGTTCTGGCAGGTGTTTGGCCTCCCGATTTGGAAGCCACTTTGTGCCAGTGATTTGGATCTGCACGTTTCTTCTTTGGTGGTTCTGAGTGTTCATCTGTATCCAAGATTCTTGGGACTTCTATTTCCAGTGCTGAGCAGAAGTCTCCGATGTCCGTTACATTCCTGCAGGATAGTTTCCTATTGCCGTGTAATACGTAAAGGTGGAAGGGGAAACCCCATCTGTATAGTATTTTTTTCTGGCGTAGTAGAACTGTGAGGGGTGCTAGCTCTCTTCTCCTCTGTAGTGTCCTTTGTGATAAATCCTGGAAGAATTGGAGTACCACTCCTCTGAATTTCACAGGTTGACTTTTACAAGAGAGATTTAGGATTTCTTCCTTTTCCATGAATTCTCTAAATTTCATGATAATGTCCCTTGGGGGTGCTGTATCGGGTGGCTTCGGCCTGAGTGCCCTATGCGCTCTAACCCAGGGAATGTCTGTGGTTGGGGTGGTATTTCTCAGGTGTGCAAAAAGCGCTGGCATATAAGTTGGGAGGTCTTTGGGGAGCACAGACTCAGGTACCCCTCGTATTCTGAGATTTTTTCCTACGGCTCCTATTTTCTAGGTCTTCTATTTTATCGTATAATTTGTCTATTATAGTCGTGTGATGAGTGGTAGTGCCTTGGACCTTATTCACTTCATCCTGTAAATGATCTGTAAATTCTTCTAACGCCTCTACTCGGTTGCCCACAGTATGTAGGTCTTGTTTGATCTCTGCTATTTCTTCCCGTATGCAGGAGCGGATGATGTCTGCTATATCTTGTTTAGATGCCAGTGTGGAAAGGATTGTGTTTGGTACAGGTGTGCTTTCTTCTGAATAGCTCGTATTTTTTTGCTGCGTAGATTCTCTGTGTTTTGGCTGAGCGCTTGTTTCATCGCTCATTCTGGGTTTTAGTCCCGTGGGGGAGAAAAATTGATCCACTGAGTTATCTTTTTGGCTTAATGATTTATGTGGTTTGGAAGACTTTGGTAATCTTTTGGGGTTCATAGTGCCCTTTGATCTTTGGTTTCCTGTGCTGCTTAACTGATCTCACTGTTCTCTCAATTTGAGTTGTCTGCCTTTGTGTTATCTGGTGTTTATAGTTGATTATGTGCAGCCTCAGCGTGTGTTTTCTGGCTGTGAGTATTCACAGTCTATTGCTTCTCGTTTAACGTTAAAGCAGGTGTCTCTGTTAGCAGTCTCTGTTAGTAGCTTTAACCTGCTTTATAATGTTCCTAGGCCTTTATTAGCTGTGTGGACCTTTCTAAACAGTACTTCCTTTTAAGCCCCTTCTCTTGAGTTCTGCCTTATTTGCTTGCGGTAAAGTTCCAATTCGACGTCTAACCCCCACAACTCAAGTTGCTGATTATAGTACTCCCCTTTATTTATGGGCTCTTTAAGACAATAATGGGGTCTAACAGATTGCGCCTCACTGAGCTGTGCAAGCGGCCATTAGCGAGTCTGTTTCGGCTCCGTTTTGTGTTCTGACTGCCTAGGTGTTTCTGTAGAGCCCTTAGTACAAGGTAGGGGTATAAGTGCAGTGGCGGTATTTCACCTTACTTATCAGCGTGTGTGTTGCACCACTCAGATCAGGTTCTCCGGCCCTCTGTCGTGCTTGTCAGATTTGCCGAGTGCGTCACGCTCAATGAGTCTGGTTGTGTTCCGGCGCTTTCTCTGCTCTGTCTGAGAGATCTGCGTCCTCAGCTAGGATATATCTATGCTCCGGTGTTAGGGCATTTTAGTGTTCTAGTTTAGATGGCTCTGTGGGTCCTTCATTAATCAATTTAGGCAACATATGTGGAGCTGGTGTTCGGAGCCTCGGTGTTAAGCAGCCATCTTAGCTGTGGCTAGCTCCGCCCCCCCCCCCAAGTTTTTTTCTTTTTTATTTATGAGAATAAAACTTATGA
This sequence comes from Bombina bombina, assembly GCF_027579735.1. Classification (NCBI taxonomy): domain Eukaryota; kingdom Metazoa; phylum Chordata; class Amphibia; order Anura; family Bombinatoridae; genus Bombina; species Bombina bombina. Next base: position 24,757 of record NW_026512962.1, on the reverse strand, counting down.
TTTGGGTTGTGGATTAATTTTTTTCAGCACATATGGCTGTTATTTATTTTTTATCCCTCCCTCTCTAGTGACTCTTGCATGGAGTTCCACATCTTGGGTATTGATATCCCATACGTCACTAGCTCATGGACTCTTGCCAATTACATGAAAGAAAACATAATTTATGTAAGAACTTACCTGATAAATGAATTTCTTTCATATTGGCAAGAGTCCATGAGGCCCACCCTTTTTTTGGTGGTTATGATTTTTTGTATAAAGCACAATTATTTCCAAATTCCTTTGTTGATGCTTTTTACTCTCCTTTATCACCCCACTACTTGGCTATTCGTTAAACTGAATTGTGGGTGTTGTGAGGGGTGTATTTGTAGGCATTTTGAGGTTTGGGAAACTTTGCCCCTCCTGGTAGGATTGTATATCCCATACATCACTAGCTCATGGACTCTTGCCAATATGAAATAAATTAATTTATCAGGTAAGTTCTTACATAAATTATGTTTTTAGCCATCCAATGCAGAGAGAGACACTCTGTGGCCCTCTCTGCATCGGACATCGAAGGTCATAAGCGTTGGTGGGCGGCCATCGATGGCGGAAGTTCAATGCAGGGGGTGGGCGCTCATATGGGGGGACTCACAGGTGCAAGCGCGGGAGTGGGTGGGAACGCTATACTATGGCACAATTATATTTAGCTGAGGATAAGATGGGAGAGAGGAGCGGGGTTATCTAAGGGATCTGGGAGGGGGTGGGGGGTTGGCTATTGAGGGGGGCAGCTACACTACATAAAAAAGAAAAACATATTTTATGACAAACTGGGTACTGGCAGACAGCTGCCAGTACCCAAGATGAGACACAATAGGGAAGAGGGGGATGGTTAGAGAGCTGTTTGGGGGGATCAGGGAGGTTGGGGGCTAAGGGGCAATCCTACACAGCAGAATACGTTGGGTTTAAAAATAAAATAAAAAAAAAAAGCCTTTTATTTTAGTACTGGCAGACTTTCTGCCAGTACTTAAGATGGCGGGGGCAATTGTGGGGCAGGGGAGGGAAGAGAGCTGTTTGGGAGGGATCAGGGGGTGTGATGTGTCAAGTGGGATGCTGATCTCTATACTAAAGCTAAAATTAACCCTGCAAGCTACCTAATTAACCTCACCACTGCTGGGCGTAATACATGTGTGGTGCGCAGCAGCATTTAGCGGCCTTCTAATTGCCAAAAAGCAAAGCCAAAGCCATATATGTCTGCTATTTTTTAACAAAGGGGATCCCAGAGAAGCATTTACAACCATTTGTGCCATAATTGCACAAGCTGTTTGTAAATAATTTCAGTGAGAAACCTAAAGTTTGTGAAAAAGTAAACATTTTTTTTTATTTGATAGCATTTGGCGGTGAAATGGTGGCATGAAATATACCAAAATGGGCCTTGATCAATACTTTGGGTTGTCTACTACACTAAAGCTAAAATTAACCCTACAAGCTACCTAATTAACCCCTTCAATGCTGGGCATAATACACGTGTGGTGCACAGCGGCATTTAGCAGCCTTCTAATTACCAAAAAGCAACGCCAAATCCATATATGTCTGCTGTTTCTGAACAAAGGGGATCACAGAGAAGCATTTACAAACATTTGTGCCATAATTGCACAAGCTGTTTTTAAATAATTTCAGTGAGAAACCTAAAATTGTGAAAAATGTAACTTTTTTTTTATTTGATTGTATTTGGCAGTGAAATGGTGGCATGAAATATAAAAAAATGGGCCTAGATGAATACTTTCGGTTGTCTTCTAAAATATATATATACATGTCAAGGGATATTCAGGGATTCCAGACAGATATCAGTGTTCCAATGTAACTATCACTAATTTTGAAAAAAAGTGGTTTGGAAATTGCAAAGTGCTACTTGTATTTATTGGCCTATAAAACTTGCAAAAAAGCAAAGAACATGTAAACATTGGGTATTTCTAAACTTGGGACACAATTTTGAAACTATTTAGCATGGGTGTTTTTTGGTTGTTGTATATGTGTAACAGATTTTGGGGGTCAAAATGATAAAAAGTGTGTTTTTTCCATTTTGCATCATATTTTATCATTTTGTTATAGTAAATTATAGAATTAAAGATATAATGAAAATAATGGTATCTTTAGAAAGTCCATTTAATGACGAGAAAAACAGGATATAATATGTGTGGGTACAGTAATTGAGTAAGAGGAAAATTACAGCTAAACATAAACACCGCAAAAATGTAAAAATAGTCTTTGTCCCAAACGGTCGGAAAATGGAAAAGTGCTGCGGTCCTTAAGAGGTTAAATACATATGGCTAGATTACGAGTTTGGCGTTTGGCTTAAAAAGCAGCATTGGCCAGTCCTAACACTGCTTTTTAACGCCCGCTGGTATTACGAGTCTTGCAGGTACAGGTGTACCGCTTACTTTTTTGGCCAGACTCGGAAATACTGCAAATCCACTTACGTCAATTGCGTATCCTATATTTTCAATGGGACTTGTATAGCGCCGGTATTACGAGTCTAACAAAAAGTGAGCAGTACACCCTCTCCTGTCAAGACTGGTACCGCATTTAAAAGTCAATAGTTAAGAGTTTTACACTACAACACCGTAGCGTTAAACTCTTAACTAAAGTGCTAAAACATACACTAACACCCATAAACTACCTATTAACCCCTAAACCGAGGCCCTCCCACATCGCAAACACTAAAATAAAATTTTTAACCCCTAATCTGCCGAACCGGACATCGCCACCACTATAATAAATATATTAACCCCTAAACCGCCGCACTCCTGCCTCGCAAACACTAGTTAAATATTATTAACCCCTAATCTGCCGTCCCTAACATCATCGACACCTACCTACATTTATTAACCCCTAATCTGCTGCCCCCAACGTCGCCGCCACTATATTAAAGTTATTAACCCCTAAATCTAAGTTTAACCCTAACCCCTCCCTAACTTAAATAAAATTTAAATAAATCTAACTAAAATAGCTATCATTAACTAAATTATTCCTATTTAAAACTAAATACCTGTAAAATAAACCCTAAGCTAGCTACAATATAACTAATAATTACATTGTAGTTAATTTAGGGTTTATTTTTATTTTACAGGCAAGTTTGTATTTATTTTAACTAGGTAGAATAGTTATTAAATAGTTATTAACTATTTAATAACCACCTAGCTAAAATAAATACAAACATACCTGTAAAATAAAACCTAACCTAAGTTACAATTACACCTAACACTACACTATAATTAAATTAATTCCCTAAATTAAATTAAATTATCTAAAGTACAAACCCCCCCACTAAATTACAGAAAATAATAAAATAATTAAAAGATTTTTAAACTAATTACACCTAATCTAATCCCCCTAACAAAATTTTAAAAAAGCCCTACCCTAGACTAAATTACAAATAGCCCTTAAAAGGGCCTTTTGCGGGGCATTGCCCCAACGTAATCACCTCTTTTACCTGAAAAAAAATTACAAATCCCCCCAACATTAAAACTCACCACCCACACAACCAACCCTACTCTAAAACCCACCCAATCCCCCCTTAAAAAAACCTAACACTAACCCCTTGAAGATCACCTTACCGGGAGACATCTTCATCCAACCGGGCAGAAGTCTTCATCCAAACTGGGCAGAAGTGGTCCTCCAGACGGACAGAAGTCTTCACCCAGACGGCATCTTCTATCTTCATCCATCCGGCGCGGAGCGGGTCCATCTTCAAGACATCCGACGCAGAGCATCCTCTTCTTTCAACGGCTAACGACGAATGAAGGTTCCTTTAAATGACGTCATCCAAGATAGCGTCCCTTCATTTCCGATTGGCTGATAGAATTCTATCAGCCAATCAGAATTAAGGTAGAAAAAATCCTAGGATTGAGCTTGCATTCTATTGGCTGATTGGAACAGCCAATAGAATGCCAGCTCAATCCTATTGGCTGATTGGATCAACTAATTAATTAAACCTTAATTCCGATTGGCTGATACAATTCTATCAGCCAATCGGAATCTAAGGGACGCCATCTTGGATGATGTCACTTAAAGGTACCTTCATTCGTCTTTAGTCATCGGATGAAGAGGATGCTCCGCGTCGGATGTCTTGAAGATGGACCCGCTCCGCGCCTGATGGATGAAGATAGAAGATGCCGTCTGGATGAAGACTTCTGCCCGTCTGGAGTACCACTTCACCCGGCTTGGATGAAGACTTCTCCTGGCTTCGTTGAGGACTTCTCCCGTCTTGGATGAAGACTTCTCCCGGTAAGTGTTAGTTTTTTTTAAGGGTGTATTGGGTGGGATTTATTTTTAGGTTAGGGACTTTGGGGCTGCAAAAGAGCTAACTTCCCTTTTAAGGGCAATGCCCATCCAAATTCCCTTTTCAGGGCAATGGGGAGCTTAGGTTTCTTTTAGATATTATTTTATTTTGGGGGTTGGTTGTGAGGATGGTGGGTTTTACTGTTAGGGGGTTGTTTGTATTTTTTTTTACAGGTAAAAGCTGATTACTTTGGGGCAATGCCCCGCAAAAGGTGCTTTTAAGGGCTATTGGTAGTTTAGTTTAGTCTAGGTTTGTTTTTTTTTGGGGGGGGGGGGGCTTTTTTTAATTTGATAGGGCTATTAGATTAGGTGTAATTAGTTTAAATATCTGTAATTTGTTTATTATTTTCTGTAATTTAGTGTGTTTTTTTGTACTTTAGCTAATTTAATTTAGGTAATTGTATTTAATTTAGTTAATTTATTTAATTATAGTGTAGTGTTAGGTGTTTTTTTTTTAATATTTATTTGTATAATTAGGGAAAATAATGACAATTCAGAAAAATACAGTAACAGCATATTATAAAAAGGATACACAATATTAGTAGTGAATTAGCTATCAATGAATAATTCCAAGAAATCGGTAACATTTAAACCAGTTTAAGTGAGAGAGAAAGAACAAATCAAAAATTTGGATTACCGTTACCCTACGGGAGAACCTTGTTATATCTTATTCCCCTTTTTCAATTATTAAATAAAATCTAATTAACCAGAGTCACACAAAGAACAAAACAATAAAACAAGACAAAACAAAAACAAAACAACAACAAAGAAGGGGGCGAAAATCTGTCGGACCCCCCCAAACCCTGTTATTCATCATCCAATGCCCATTCTTGTGGAAAGCGACCCGAGAGGATATTAATTAAAACAAACTCGGACTCAATGAATGGTTTTATCATTTTTTTTGGAATGTCAAGGGCAAGGAAAGAACAAACAATTCCCATTTTCTGAAAAAGGCCCCTAAATACTCTTCTTGTGGATATGGAATATTAAACTGTTCCGTCGTAAATTGATTCGTTAGGGCCGCTTTAAAGTGTACAAATTTAGGTGCTTCACGGGCCTTCCATAATTTAAGGATCAGATTACTTCCTATTAATATGATTGTGTTTAAAAGACTAAAATTTTTACTAATGCCTTGGAATTGTACCAGGAAAAAAATCTCAATGGATAACAAATCATGTTCCAGCTTCAAAACTGTATTCATCCAATATGAAATCTTTTTCCAGAATTGGAGAATTTTTGGACAACCCCAAAGACAATGTACTAGGTCAGCATCCGTTGACAAGCATCTAGGGCACAGAACCTTTGTATTATAACATTTGGATAGAGCTCCGGGGGTAAAATACCTCTGGAGCCCAATTTTTATCTGGGATTCTCGCCACACTGTAGGCACCCAACTCTGTTGGATTAATTTAAAGCTTCCGACTATAGTTTGTTCGTTTATCTCGGGGAATTGGGTGGACCATTTTACTACCATATCGCTGACCTGTAAACTAGAGGGCTTTTGGAGTAAAAGTAAGTATAATGGGGAGATTGCGTACAGTCCGGCTGCATAAATAGATATCCTGGGCTGTAATTCACCTATTGACCAGTTCTTTCCATAATTTTTGAGTAACTCATAAAGAAAATGTCTGACTTGAAGGTAAGCATAGAATTCACGTGGCCCGAGGTCAAATTTATTTGCTATATCGGTAAAAGGTAGTGGATAGCCATCACTACCCAGAATTTGATGCATAGTTTTTAAACCTTTTAATGCCCAGTCTTTGAATATCTGATTGGAAAGTCCCGGGCTAAAATTCGGATTGCCGCATATTGGTAAATAATGCGAAACATAGGGAGAGCAATCTAATTCTGTGCAAAGTCTTTGCCATGCCATTATAATATTTCTAAATGTAAGTAAAAGAAATACATTTGAAGGGAGTGACGTTAATGGGCAATGAAGTAAAGCAGTTAGCTGGAAGGGTGCCACTATCTGTGATTCCCAGGCACACAAAGAAATTTGATCTTTTTCAGTTACCCAGTCCAGAGCAAATCTGGCGAGAATAACTAAATTGTAGATTTGAATATTAGGGAGGGCTAGACCTGCCGCCAATTTAGAGTTCATCAAACGATAACAGGCAATCCGCGGTTTGGCACCTTTCCATAGAAATCTAGAACAAGCCTATTATACATAGCAATATCCTTTTTGCATATAAACAATGGGATATTTTGAAAAATGTACAACAATCTAGGAAAAATAACTGTTTTAATCAATGTTACACGGGCAGATAGAGAGAGAGGTAACATACACCATTCTTCTAGTTTTTTACTACAGTGTGCCAACTCGAACCCGTAATTATTCTTGTACCATTCCTCCGGGTTCCTGGTTAACCGCAAGCCTAAGTATGTAATTTGAGATACTTCCAAAAAGGGATGTTTAATAACAAGTGAGGGGCTTTTGTATAGCCACATTAATTCTGATTTTGTGGTATTAACCTTAAAACCAGAAATCGTCCGCATACAGAAGCAGGACCAATTTCTCGCCCGCCAGAGAGATGCCATCCAACTCCTGACACAATAATATGGCCAAGGGCTCCAGACTGATGTTGAATAACAAGGGCAAGAGTGGACAGCCCTGTCTAGTCCCTCTATTTAAAACAAATCTTGGTGAGGTTACATTGTTAACGATGATAGCCGATGAAGGAGCGCTATAGATTAAACGAACATACGGCTAGATTTAGTTTGTCGGTAACGACCCGCGTATCTAACGCTGGCTTTTTTCTGGCCGCACCTTTAAAATAACTCTGGTATTGAGAGTCCACAGAATGGCTGCGTTAGGCTCCAAAAAAGGAGCGTAGAGCATATTTAACGCAACTGCAACTCTCGATACCAGAGTTGCTTACGGACGCGGCCAGCCTCAAAAACGTGCTCGTGCACGATTCCCCCATAGGAAACAATGGGGCTGTTTGAGCTGAAAAAAAACCTAACACCTGCAAAAAAGCCGCGTTCAGCTCCTAACGCAGCCCCATTGTTTCCTATGGGGAAACACTTCCTACGTCTGCACCTAACACTCTAACATGTACCCCGAGTCTAAACACCCCTAACCTTACACTTATTAACCCTTATTCTGCCGCCCCCGCTATCGCTGACCCCTGTATATTATTTTTAACCCCTAATCTGCCGCTCCGTAAACCGCCGCTACTTACATTATCCCTATGTACCCCTAATCTGCTGCCCCTAACACCGCCGACCCCTATATTATATTTATTAACCCCTAATCTGCCCCCCACAACGTCGCCTCCACCTGCCTACACTTATTGACCCCTAATCTGCCGAGCGGACCGCACCGCTATTATTATAAAGTTATTAACCCCTAATCCGCCTCACTAACCCTATAATAAATAGTATTAACCCCTAATCTGCCCTCCCTAACATCGCCGACACCTAACTTCAATTATTAACCCCTAATCTGCCGACTGGAGCTCACCGCTATTCTAATAAATGTATTAACCCCTAAAGCTAAGTCTAACCCTAACACTAACACCCCCCTAAATTAAATATAATTTTAATCTAACAAAATTAATTAACTCTTATTAAATAAATTATTCCTATTTAAAGCTAAATACTTACCTGTAAAATAAATCCTAATATAGCTACAATATAAATTATAATGATATTATAGCTATTTTAGGATTAATATTTATTTTGCAGGTAACTTTGTATTTATTTTAACCAGGTACAATAGCTATTAAATAGTTAAGAACTATTTAATAGCTAAAATAGTTAAAATAATTACAAAATGACCTGTAAAATAAATCCTAACCTAAGTTACAATTAAACCTAACACTACACTATCAATAAATTAATTAAATAAAATACCTATAATTATCTACAATTAAACCTAACACTACACTATCAATAAATAAATTAAATACAATTCCTACAAATAAATACAATGAAATAAACTAACTAAAGTACAAAAAATAAAAAATAAACTAAGTTACAAAAAATAAAAAAATATTTACAAACATTAGAAATATATTACAACAATTTTAAACTAATTACACCTACTATTTAAGATGTAGCTCCTGGAGGAGAACTATATCAGGCTTAAATTTCCCCAAGTGTCTTATTATGGATTTCCTTTTAATTGGGGAGGTTATGCCGCCCACGTTCCATGAAATTAAGTTAAGATTAGGAGTTGTCAGGCCTTACTATCTGGGTTGAAGGGAGGGGACCGACAGAAAAAAAAAAAAAAAGTACAACACAACACTTAATTAAACACACAAATCCATTTTTAAGTGTATCATACATCAAATAATAAGCTAAGCAATACAAGATCATAAGCCAGTAACAGTGTAAAGTACCTATAAAACCTCTTAACAGTAATATCAACATATCCGTTAATTCAAAGATCAAAAATAAGCTAGTCCCTAGTGAATTATGGGACACCTGCTTCTTTACAAAAAGCCTCAGCTTCCATCACATTATTTAATATGTGAGAGATTTCCTCTCTCATCACAACTAGCTTAGCGGGGTATATCAGTTTGATGTTGTAATTCTCCCTCTGCAACCTGCCATAGCAAAATGACATGTCCCTTCTCTTGGTCAGCGTTTCAGAAGAAAAATCTTGGAAAATTAATAAACTTGTGTAAACCTAAAACAAAATGATTGCATTTTCTATAGTACTTGAGGTACAATAATTTGTCTTGGAAGTTAACAAATTTAAATATCACTGGCCTTGGTCTAGAGCCTTCAGTGGTGTCCCTACGGTGTCCTAGCCTATGTACCCTCTCTATCTGAAAGGGAACAGCAGGAACTGGTATCTGCAAGGCCTGCGGTAAAGTAATTGTCACAAAGGCCATCAAGTCTTGAAATTCTGGTAATTCAGGAAGACCGATCACTTTTAAATTGTTACGTCTTGAGCGATCCTCAAGATCTTCACTCTTAGCCTGTAGTGCAGCGATCGTTTTACTGTGTATATCTATAGTTGGATCTTGAACATTAAGTCTGTCTTCCAGATCTGAAACTCTATTTTCGACTGTGTTAGGTGTTAGTGTAACTTAGGTTAGGTTTTATTTTACAGATACTTTTGTATTTATTTTAGCTAGGTAGTTATTAAATAGTTAATAACTATTTAAAACTATTCTACCTAGTTAAAATAAATACAAACTTGCCTGTAAAATAAATATAAACCCTAAGCTAGATACAATCTAACTATTAGTTATATTGTAGCTAGCTTAGGGTTTATTTTATAGGTAAGTATTTAGTTTTAAAATTATATTTAAGTTAGGGGGTGTTAGGGTTAGGGTTAGACTTAGATTTAGGGGTTAATAATTTTAATATAGTGGCGGTGACATTGGGGGCCGCACATTAGGGGTTAATAAATGTAGGTAGGTGGCGTCGATGTTAGGGACGGCAGATTAGGGGTTAATAATATTTAACTAATGTTTGCAAGGCGGGAGTGTGGCGGTTTAGGGGTTAATATGTTTATTATAGTGGCGGCGACATTGGGGGCAGCAGATTAGAGGTTAATAAGTGTAGGTAGGTTGTGGCGACATTGGGGGCGGCAGATTAGGGGTTAATAAATATAATGTAGGTGTCGGTGATGTCGGGGGTGGCAGATTAGGGGTTAATAAGTATAATTTTAGGGGTGTTTAGACTCGGGGTTCATATTAGGGTTTTAGGTGTAGACATAACTTTTATTTCCCCATAGGAATATTTTGCAGGTGTTAGACTTTTTTTTCAGCCGGCTCTCCCCGTTGATTCCTATGGGGAAATCGTGCACGAGCACGTTACACCAGCTCACCGCTGACTTAAGCAGCGCTGGTATTGAAGTGAGGTAATGAGCTAAATTTTGCTCAACGCTCACTTCTTGTCTTTTAACGACGGGTTCCTGAAAACTCATAATACCAGCGCTGCATGTAAGTGAGCGGTGAGGGAAAACTGCTCGTTAGTACCGCATAGCCTCTAACGCAAAACTCGTAATCTAGGCCATAGACTTTTTTATTTTTAAATGCATATAAAAACATAATGAGATGTTTGCATTTTCATATAATATGTGCACAATATGAAAGGGAGACAAAAGGAGGCGCCACAATAGTGTGAAATCGTAGGTAAAGGGACCCCCACAAAACGATACAGGATCACTTACTGGATATAAAGCACTTGAGAAGTGCCACAGGTGCAGGCTGAACTATTCAAAGCTGTCCAGCGAGCTTATCCTTCCGGTCAAACAGCCAAAGGGTGAACTTCAGATTGCCCCACACGTAAATGGGATAAAAAATGAGCCAAACAATAGTGGATTCCCACTTGGAAAGAAAATCCAACTATATATAGGGCTAAAAAATAGTTCAAAAGTCGGATCGACTAGTGAAAGCAATAATAAAACAAGCGTGATGACAAATAGGTAAAAATATAACAAAAAAGTTTATTTGAACCTAATACACTACGCGTTTCCCGGTCACAACAACCGTTTCATCAGGTGTAAAAAGCTAACAGTCATCACACTATTTGTAACAAATCTCGGCGTTCCAAAAATTCCATTGCGCATGCCCATTGAAGCCATGAGCCAATGAGATGAAAATCTGAGCCGGCACAATTTCGGATAGGTCATACATTGGGGGTGTGTGATACCAGCCTCCACCACGAGTGTTACCTGTCACTCAAATGACGTCACTATAGAGCACGGCAAGTGTATAATAGCTAAAATACGCCGGCATAATGCTTACTAATATAAAACTACACTAATATGGTTACATAGGGAGAGATCACAAAATTAAGATTCCCTCATGTGATCCCGATAGTGGCCTGAATATCTCTTTTATTTTTGGAATAAATTAAATAATATAAATAAATAAATAAAATGTAGCATCCTTCTAATCCTTAAATAATATATATATTAAAAATTGTATATACGGTCGGTGGGGGGTATATAAATATAAAAATATATATAAAATATATATATAAAAATATATATATAAAATAATGTCTTAAAATTCTTCTTTACGACAATCAAAAATATAAAATATAAAATATAAAATATAAAGTAATAACTGTTATTACATATAGCCCTAAGGAGTATTCCTGGCCTAATGTTAAAAACTCGATGTAGAATACATAAAAGCTAAAAGATAATAATCAGGTAACACCCCATAGTGGAGGTGGATCACCTGTATAACTGCAAAATGTAATGTTTGTGTATTACCACTAAAATAAGACAATAATATATGATTTTACCATGCCAGCTCAGGGTTCATCTGATCAGTCATGACTTGATACACAAATGAATTTATATTCTAGAATCAAGACAAATATATATATTACACAAATAAAATCACATAAAAAAAAAAAAAAAAAGTGGATATACTACTCTGACGTTAAAACCCATAAATGATACACATTGAAAGTCTCAGATAAAATCACATAGATACCAATGCCAAATGTGACCGATAGGTGTATAGAGTTATATAAATACATAAATATAGACATAATAATAAATAATAAATCCCAAAAGAGTACAATATAACTAGGCCTTATACACATAAAGTTATATAAATACATAAATATAGACATAATAATAAATAATAAATCCCAAAAGAGTACAATATAACTAGGCCTTATACACATAAAGTACACACAATGAAATAGAGGTGCAAGCATTAAACATATTGAACATGAGCAGATCTGACAGTCGCTGTATAAGCAGAATGCCTTAAAGCCTGTACTACTGAGATAATGATATTTGTGTTATAACATTAATATTAGAATACTTCAAGTAATATATTACCTGCCATAGTATATTCTCTCAGATAATATATATCTACAACTCTGAAATTAATTAAATTCATACAAATAACTTACATAAACTAACTTTTGAAGAAAAACATTTTAATATTAACGTATTATTAATTTTTAATTATAATTTACACATATAGCAGTGCTCTTGTGGCAGACACTTGTGACAGACACTGCTCTTAAAGGGATACTAAACCCAAATTTTGTCTTTCATGATTCAGGTACAGCATGCAATTTTAAGCAACTTTCTAATTCACTCCTATTATCAATTGTTCCTCGTTCAGATGCTATCTTGATTTTAAAAAGCTAGACTGTAAGCTTAAGAGTCATCCCATTTTTGGTTCAGCACCTGGGTAGCGCTTGCTGATTGGTGGCTAAATGTAGCAAACCAATCCGCAAGCACTACCCATGTGCTGAAGCAAAAATGAGACGGCTCCTAACCTTACATTACTGCTATTTCAAATAAAGACAACAAGAGAACAAAGAAAATTTGTTAATAGGAGCAAATGGGAAAATTGCTTAAAATTGCATGCTCTATCTCAATTATGAAAGAAAAAATTTGGGTTTAGTATCCCTTTAATTGTGACATATATGCCAGAAATTTAATACAGGCTGCCCTCGGTTTACGACGGTTCAATTTGCGCCGTTTCAGAATAACGCCCTTTTTTTTGCTATTGAAAAGCATTGACTGCTATTGAAAGCATTAGCACATGCATACATTAAAATAGCCAGTAGGTGGAGCTGTCCGCTTGTGTTGCAGCAAACACATGCAAAGAAAAGCAAGATAGACATAATCAATGGATCAGCTTTCAAAGGAACAAGATCTAGCAGCCACTTCCCTTAGCTGCAGACTCAATGCAGAGAACTGTTTGCAGAAAAAGGCAAGTAAAAAACGTTTTTGTTCATTAAACTTAGTTTGATGATGATATAGTCTTAGTTTGATGATGATATAGTCTGTTGTGTGATTAAACACATGCGGGCTAATCAGTGTATAACCAGACCTGAGCAATGGATCCGTTTTTAAAGGAACAAGATCTAGCAGCCACTTCCCTTAGCTGCAGAAAAATGCAAGTAAAAAAACGTTTTTCTACATTAAACTTAGTTTGATGATGATACAGTCTGTTGTGTGATTATTTTGTTTTTGTTCAAAATTAGATTGATGATGATGATACAGTCTGAGTTTGTGTGTTATTTTATTAGGTGCGGTTTAGCAAATGTTTTTGTTTATTAAACTTAGTTTGATGATGATACAATCTACAGTATATTTTTAGGTTTATAATGCTGTTTACCATTTAAAGTCTTCATTTCAAAGCTTTAAAAATAATGTATTAGGTGTTACTTATGTCAATTTTGAGAGGGGCCTGGAACCTAACTCCCTCACTTCCCATTGACTTACATTATAAACTGGGTTTCAATTTACAACGGTTTCGATTTACAACCATTCCTTCTGGAACCTAACCCCGGCGTAAACTGAGGGCTACCTGTATTAACTTGTCTGCGATTTGCAACAGAATTGCAGAGCACTTGCTATTAACTTGTCAACATATTTCAGGAGACTTGCAGAGCTCTTTCAGTTGACCTGTAAGAAAATTGCAGGAGACTTGCATTGCTCTTGCTGTTCACTTATCAAACATTTGCAGGAGACTTGCAGTGCTTTAGCTGTTCACTTGTCAAGTATTTGCAGGAGATTAGCACTGCTCTTGCTGTTCACTTGTCAAACATTTGCAGGTGAATTGTATTGCTCTTGCTGTTCACTTGTCAAACAGTTGCAGGTGACTTGGCGAGCTCTTGTTATCAAACATTTGCAGGAGACTTGCAGTGCTTTAGCTGTTCACTTGTCAAGCATTTGCAGGAGATTAGCACTGCTCTTGCTGTTCACTTGTCAAACATTTGCAGGTGACTTGCATTGCTCTTGCTGTTCACTTATTAAACATTTGCAGGTGACTTGCATTGCTTTTCTGTTCACTTGTCAAACATTTGCAGGTGACTTGGAGAGCTCTTGTTGACTTGCCAGAAAATTGCTGCAAACCTGCAGAGCTCTTGCTGTTGACTTAACACATATTTGCAGGAGACTTGTAGAGCTCTTGCTGCTGACTTGTCTCAAAATTACAAATTACCTCTTGCTAGAGACTTGCCACACAAAATTGCTGCAAGTTGAAAAAGTGTCAACTAGAACTTGTGCAGCAATTATGCTGCAAGTAAACACACTTGCCAGTGCAAACTTGTAGCAAGTTAAGCAGTTTGTGGCAAGTTATCCTTGCTAAAAAAACAGAACCGCTAATGTTTTAAATAGAGCAAAAACTCATTGATGGTCCGTCTAAAAGTCTTCTACAGTTCCGGTTGAGAAAACCTCATTGAGCATGCGCATTTAATATTAAAAATTTTGAAAAAATATACGTCCACTAGCATACTAGCTAAAGGATAACTGCGTGTTTGGCAAGAAGACAGCAGTGGGTGGATCCTAGCAGACATTTTAGATCGGTGTATAAGGTAAAAATGTAAACTTATTCAGCAACAACGGTCCAGCTGCAGAATGATGTAACAAGTGCATGAGACATTATTTAAGAGTTTGCACAGGTATAGAAACATTTAGGAATGTTGTAGACTGTCCCTTTAAATGTGAGCGATTTTTTTCAGTTGTGTCCTAAAATTTAGCAGGATACAGCATTATATTATGTTTTTATTGATGGAAATTGTTATTTTAACAGAACTTAATTTTTTCTGAAAACCCCAAATCTATTATTTTAGAACTACAATTTCTGTGTTTGTTTTTTTAAATAGACCCAATTATAAAATATTAACTATTTGAGAATCTAAAAAAAAAGTAAATTAAACAAGGGCCCCTTTAAAGGTTTTGATTTTACACCTAAAGGTCACCCTATACAAATATCCTATAAATGGCTAGATTACTAGTGGTGCAATAACTGTTACGCACAATAGATAAGGGATTTATCTACACTCTTTGGGTGCATCAAAAGTAGTATGCGTATTACAGGATGAAAGTAAACGCGTTCGCTTGAGCGTAATTGAATTCAAAGCAAGTTAGGAATATGAGATTTCAGCCCTCTCCTTAAAGGGACACTGAACCCAATTTTTTTCGTGATTCAGATAGAGCATGCTATTTTAAGCAACTTTCTAATTTACTCCTATTATCATTTTTTCTTTGTTCTCTTGCTATCTTTATTTTAAAAAGACGACATTAAGCTTTTTTTAGTTCAGTACTCTGGACAGCACTTTTTTATTGGTGGATGAATTTATCCACCAATCAGGAAGGACAACCCAGGTTGTTCACCAAAAATGGGCCGGCATCTAAACTTACATTCTTGCATTTCAAATAAAGATACCAAGAGAATGAAGAAAATTTGATAATAGGAGTAAATTAGAAAGTTGCTTAAAATTTCATGCTCTATCTGAATCACAAAAGAAAAAAATTGGGTTCAGTGTCCCTTTAACTGTTACAATCGGCTAAAAAGTTTCACAAAACACATCAAAATTATATTTAAAAGTACAGTTACACTCATAATAACAATATCTACTACCAATTCCTAAATTAAATTTGCATTAAAATTTCTAAGGGCTCAAAGATATGAGATCTCAGATGTTAGAAAACAAAAAAGACTGCAAAGTGCTTTAACAAAGATATACATACATATACATTTCTAAATATGTATGTGTATATATGTGAGAACCTAGATTTGGAGCCGCTGTTAAATAAAATAAACTCTTTATTGGATATCCTTAAAAGTTGGGAGGCATCCCAAACACATAGGTAGGCAACGCACGGCTGCTAACATGTTTCGGCCATTGTGGCCGTAGTCATAGCATGCAATGCTTTACACAACAATGGTTTAAAACAGGTACCGCAGTACCTGATAGGTGCATCAATTAAAACAAAAGTACGCCTACTATGCTATCTTCACAGAAACTTTAACCCATTAATGCCACATATTTGAAAAGGGATCTACCCAATAGATAACCTCATGATGAAGGAGGGGCCAAAGTGAAGCAGATACACATATACACGAGACTGAGTGCAGGAAGTCAGGGATACATAGATATATCTATACATATATGATCTGTCATAATAAAAGACAAAGCATTAAACACAGAACTTAAATATATTAAATATATAAGTATAAATATACCATGGGCACTGTAACCTCTATATTTCGGGGGGTGCACTGAGTCAGATGATACTTAAGCAATCCACATATAGATGAAAATAAAGTAATGGAATACAACATATGACTCGCAGAAATATATATGTATATATAATGCTACTTGACAAATAAATAAATAAGTGAATAGGGCTAACTAAAGCAGAACAAAAAAACATCTATAGCTGGGCATTCTATCAATACTAATATATATCACACAAATGCCACAATATCAGAGCACAGTGTAACATGGTAAATTGAATTTACAAAACGCAGGAGTATATATGCCATAGTATAGATACATTTTTGAAGGCAAACCTAATTACTATTGATAACATGTGTAATCAATACTAACATGATGTTGGGATGATACAATAGCTTGCTAGTTACAATACGGATAAAAGTTACAATGTTAAATTGAAAAGCATAAGGCTGGCATATACTATTGGAAATTCTAGGTCCCCTTTGTTGAACAATTACTCCCAGAAATTGATCAAATCATACCTGGGGCGCGATCCGATATAGATTG
Source organism: Bombina bombina (assembly GCF_027579735.1). Classification (NCBI taxonomy): domain Eukaryota; kingdom Metazoa; phylum Chordata; class Amphibia; order Anura; family Bombinatoridae; genus Bombina; species Bombina bombina. Next base: position 7,981 of record NW_026512962.1, on the reverse strand, counting down.
TAGTTTGCGGCGCAAGCGAGGGAACCCCCACCGCCCGTAGTTTCAGCTTGCAACTCGAGCTATCCCATATACGGCGCCGTCAGATGCTAAAGTGCCGTAAGCCGGATAAACCAGCGATGTCCAGAAATCTGCGTAAGTACAAATTTCTGGAGTCGCCAGTGACTTACGGCACTTTAGAAACTGCCGGCGCCTACAAAACCTGACTAAGTTATTAAATCTCCCGTACTGTCTAACACACCTCCCAAACATAGCCCGACACGTATACCCCTCTATCCGCTATCCCCCCTCACTCTCCTAATAATAAAAAATGTATTAACCCCTAAACCGCCACTCCCGGACCCCGCCGCCACCTACATTAACTATCCCCTAATGTGAGCCCCTTACACCGCCGCTAGCTACATTAACTACCCCTAATGTGAGCTCCTACCCTGCCGCCAGCTACATTAACTACCCCCTAATGTGAGCCCCTTACACCGCCGCCAGCTACATTAACTACCCCCTAATGTGAGCTCCTACCCCGCCGCCAGCTACATTAACTACCCCCTAATGTGAGCTCCTATCCTGCCGCCAGCTACATTAACTACCCCCTAATGTGAGCCCCTTACACCGCCGCCAGCTACATTAACTACCCCCTAATGTGAGCTCCTACCCCGCCGCCAGCTACATTAACTACCCCCTAATGTGAGCTCCTATCCTGCCGCCAGCTATATTAAAATTATTAACCCCTAATCTAATCCCCTACCCCGCTGCCAGCTATATTAAAATTATTAACCCCTAATTTAATCCCCCTACCCCGCCGCCAGCTATATTAAAATTAATTAACCCCTAATCTAATCCCCCTATACCGCCGCCACCTATATTAAATTAATTAACCCCTAATCTAATCCCCCTATACCGCCGCCACCTATATTAAATTAATTTACCCCTAAAATACTAAAATATCCCTACCACGAAACCTAAGTCTAACCCTACAAATAGCCCTGAAAAGGGCCTTTTGCGTGGCATTATTTTGCCAGCCCTTAAAAGGGCTTTTTTTGCGGGGCTTTGCCCCAAAGTAATCAGCTCTTTTACCAGCCTTTAAAAGGGCTTTTGGCGGGGCCTTGACACAAAGTAATCAGCTCTTTGGCCTATAATCTAAATCCCCCTATACCGCCGCCACCTATAATAAATGTATTACCCCCTAATCTAATCCCCCTACACCGCCGCCACCTATATTAACTATATTAACCCTAATTATATTAGGGTTAATATAGTTATTATATTATGTATATTAACTATATTAACCCTAATTATATTAGGGTTAATATAGTTATATTATATATATATTAATAATTGGAACAGCCAATAGAATGCAAGCTCAATCTGATTGGCTGATTGGATCAGCCAATCGGATTGAACTTGAATCTGATTGGCTGATTGAATCAGCCAATCAGATTTTTTTACCTTAATTCCGATTGGCTGATAGAATCATATCAGCCAATCGGAATTCGAGGAACACCATCTTGGATGACGTCATTTAAAGGAAACTTCATACGTCTTTCAGTCGTCGGGCCAGCTGGATGTTCCGCGTCGGAGATCTGAAGATTGAAGATGCCGCTTGGAGGAAAACCTCTTTGCCGCTTGGATGAAGACATCGCCGGGGCTTAGTGTTAGTTTTTTTTAAGGGGGGTTTGGGTGGGTTTAGAGTAGGGGTATGTGGGTAGTGGGTTGTAATGTTGGGGGGTGGTATTGTGTTTTTTTTACAGGCAAAAGAGCTGATTACTTTGGGGCATGCCCCGCAAAAAGCCCTTTAAAGGGCTGGTAATAGAGCTGTTAACTTTTGTAATTTAGATTAGGGTAGGGAATGTTTTTTATTTTGGGGGGGGCTTTGTTATTTTATTAGGGGGCTTAGAATAGGTGTAATTAGCTTAAAATTCTTTTAATCTTTTTTTATTTTTTGTAATTTAGTGTTTGTTTGTTTTTTTTAATTTAGTTTAGTGTATTTAATTGTATTTTAGTTTAGATATTTGTAGTTTATTTAATTTATTGATAGTGTAGGTGTATTTGTAACTTAGGTTAGGATTTATTTTACAGGTAAATTGGTAATTATTTAACAAGGTAGCTATTAAATAGTTATTAACTATTTAATAGCTATTGTACCTAGTTAAAATAAATACCAAGTTACCTGTAAAATAAATATAATCCCTAAAATAGCTACAATGTAATTATTAATTACATTGTAGCTATCTTAGGGTTTATTTTATAGGTAAGTATTTAGATTTAAATAGGAATATTTTAATTAATAATATTAATTAGATTTATTTTAATAAGAATTTAGTTAGGGGTGTTAGAGTTAGATAGGGTTATTATACTTAATATATATATAATATAATAACTATATTAACCCTAATATAATTAGGGTTAATATAGTTAATATATATAATATATTAACCCTAATATAATTAGGGTTAATATAGGTGGCTGCGGTGTAGGGGGATTAGATTAGGGGGTAATATAGTTAATATAGGTGGCGGCGGTGTAGGGGGATTAGATTAGGGGGTAATACATTTATTATAGGTGGCGGCGGTATAGGGGGATTTAGATTATAGGCAAAAGAGCTGATTACTTTGTGACAATGCCCCGCATAAAGCCCTTTTAATGGCTGGTAAAAGAGCTGATTACTTTGGGGCTAAGCCCCGCAAAAAGCCCTTTTAAGGGCTGGCAATAGAGCTGTTTACTTTGGGGTAATGAAAAAAGGGGGGAGTGGGGTAAGTGCGCTAAAAAAGCTAAAGGTATCAGAACAAAGTATATTTTACTTTAAGGGTCATTAGTATTACCTTAATTTTTTTATATATGTGATCTCCGAAATATATATTAAAATAGTAAATGGAACTTCATTTTTTAATGAAATAAAAATAAATGTTAATAAAGGTGTTCTTTAGAAGTGAATTTAAACTTTGTGTAAGTGATATAGAAAAGTAACTAAAATTGTTGCTAACAAGGTGATGTGAAAAGTAACTAAAATTGTTGCTAATAAGACGATGTGAAAAAATGTGTCATTAATAGTGTTTGGAATTTGTTATGTTTGGAAATATCCTATATATAGGATAATACAGTACTTGAAGACTAGGTAGTAGAGGTGTAGTACCAATAGCAATATTTGAGAATAAGTATTTATTGGTCCAGGCTAGAAATTAGCAGGATCCAAGGGACCTAACAAATAGCCCTTAATAGTAAATGCACACAGATGTAAATAATTTTACAGATTTATTTTCAGTTAAAAATATTACAATATAACAATTAGATAGGGGACGTCTCCCCAATTGCACAGCCTTAAGTTTCTCTAAAACCATAAAAAAATCTAAAAAAACTACTATAAAACAATCTATAAAACAATCTATATGATGAACAGCAAATAGTCAGAAACTCTATATCATATAAGCACAGTAGAATCTAGTGTGGTTAACTCTCGTAATAACTTTTGGTGTGATAGATTCGTTTATCCAGACTGAGTTATTTTAGTATCGCCTTCAAATTATATGTGGATAATGCTAAAAGTCTCTATGCAAGTTCCGTAATAGATTGTGATAGCACACAGAGGTATATTTTCTAGGGGTGATTGTACTCTCCCTTCAGATGTGGGTAAGACAAATTTAAAGCTTACTTTTTAAGTCCTGGAAGAGCTGCTGGAGCCTGTGTCCGCCGGCTATCTCTCAGCCGAGTCAGTGCGCCGCATTGATCTTGGCGTCTGACGTCACCGGTAAGTCTTCCGGTTGTCAAAAAAGAAGAAGAAATTCTCAGCTGGAGTGTGTATTTTATCCAGATAGGATTTGGGAAATAAATTCTTTGTGAGTCAGTTGAAATTACACCCTGCACCTAGTGCCAATGCACGCAGGGATTATTTAGACTCCGGTATTGATGATTCAAGACGTAACAGAATAACCCGGGTTACCTCAGAAATTTGTTAAAAGTTCATTTGAGATTCAGATGTCCTTGTCTGTAGTAGGCACAGTCACTTAGATCGACGCGTTTCACTCACCAGGGAGCTTTATCAAGATGCAGGTGACTGGCAAAAGGTGTTCTTAAGTAGGCAATTGTCTGGTTGTGCAGACTCGCTATCAAACGTGGACCCTTCTCACTATGAGAGTCACTCCTTGCGATATTATTTCAGCACAGTATTATCATCAATTCCTGAGGTCCCTATATTCTCTGTGGTTGGACACGTTGATGACATACAGTGTGTGAAATACACCAGTGACGAACCTCGTGCTCTGCCTACTTATAAATGGATGGAAACTGGTTTAGGAACTGAACATTGGGAGGAGTTGACTAATCTTGGACATTACTTTTCAAACTCCCACAAACATTTTGCACGTTTGATAGCGAGTCTGCACAACCAGACAATTGCCTACTTAAGAACACCTTTTGCCAGTCACCTGCATCTTGATAAAGCTCCCTGGTGAGTGAAACGCGTCGATCTAAGTGACTGTGCCTACTACAGACAAGGACATCTGAATCTCAAATGAACTTTTAACAAATTTCTGAGGTAACCCGGGTTATTCTGTTACGTCTTGAATCATCAATACCGGAGTCTAAATAATCCCTGCGTGCATTGGCACTAGGTGCAGGGTGTAATTTCAACTGACTCACAAAGAATTTATTTCCCAAATCCTATCTGGATAAAATACACACTCCAGCTGAGAATTTCTTCTTCTTTTTTGACAACCGGAAGACTTACCGGTGACGTCAGACGCCAAGATCAATGCGGCGCACTGACTCGGCTGAGAGATAGCCGGCGGACACAGGCTCCAGCAGCTCTTCCAGGACTTAAAAAGTAAGCTTTAAATTTGTCTTACCCACATCTGAAGGGAGAGTACAATCACCCCTAGAAAATATACCTCTGTGTGCTATCACAATCTATTACGGAACTTGCATAGAGACTTTTAGCATTATCCACATATAATTTGAAGGCGATACTAAAATAACTCAGTCTGGATAAACGAATCTATCACACCAAAAGTTATTACGAGAGTTAACCACACTAGATTCTACTGTGCTTATATGATATAGAGTTTCTGACTATTTGCTGTTCATCATATAGATTGTTTTATAGTAGTTTTTTTAGATTTTTTTATGGTTTTAGAGAAACTTAAGGCTGTGCAATTGGGGAGACGTCCCCTATCTAATTGTTATATTGTAATATTTTTAACTGAAAATAAATCTGTAAAATTATTTACATCTGTGTGCATTTACTATTAAGGGCTATTTGTTAGGTCCCTTGGATCCTGCTAATTTCTAGCCTGGACCAATAAATACTTATTCTCAAATATTGCTATTGGTACTACACCTCTACTACCTAGTCTTCAAGTACTGTATTATCCTATATATAGGATATTTCCAAACATAACAAATTCCAAACACTATTAATGACACATTTTTTCACATCATCTTATTAGCAACAATTTTAGTTACTTTTCACATCACCTTGTTAGCAACAATTTTAGTTACTTTTCTATATCACTTACACAAAGTTTAAATTCACTTCTAAAGAACACCTTTATTAACATTTATTTTTATTTCATTAAAAAATGAAGTTCCATTTACTATTTTAATATATATTTCGGAGATCACATATATAAAAAAATTAAGGTAATACTAATGACCCTTAAAGTAAAATATACTTTGTTCTGATACCTTTAGCTTTTTTAGCGCACTTACCCCACTCCCCCCTTTTTTCACTTAAAATTACTGAGGAGAACGAAGGATCTTCTCAATCTGTAAGTGTGTGGTATCTCCTTTGTACCAGCGCTCTACTGTCACTCCACAGATCACATTACTTTGGGGTAATGCCACGCAAAAAGCCCTTTTCAGGGCTATTGGTAGGGTTAGACTTAGGTTTAGTGGTAGGGATAGTTTAGTATTTTAGGGGTTAATTAATGTAATATAGGTGGCAGCGGTATAGGGGGATTAGATTAGGGGTAAATTAATTTAATATAGGTGGCGGCGGTATAGTGGGATTAGATTAGGGGTTAATAATTTTAATATAGCTGGTGGCGGGGTAGGAGCTCACATTAGGGGGTAGTTAATGTAGGTGGCGGCGGTGTAAGGGGCTCACGTTAGGGGTAGTTAATGTAGGTAAGGGGCTCACATTAGGGGGTAGGTAATGTAGATGGCGGCGGTGTAGGGGCTCACATTAGGGGGTTATACATTTAATGTAGGTGGTGGCGGGGTCCTGGAGCGGCGGTTTAGGGGTTAAATACTTTATTAGGGATTGCTGCGGGGGGTCAGGGTTGACAGGTAGATAGACCTTGCACATGCGTTAGGTGTTAGGTTTTATTTAGCAGTTCACGGTTGACAAGTAGATAGACATTGTGCATGCGTTAGGTGTTAGGTTTTATTTTGCAGGTAGTTTAGGGAGTTACGGGGCTCCAATAGGCAGCGTAAGGCTTACTACGCCTACAATTTGTGGCGAGGTGAAAATGGAGTAGGATTTCTCAATTTTCGCCACGTAAGTCCTTACGCTGTATATTGGATACCAAACTGCGCTGGTTTGGTATAACTGTCTATGGGCCAAAAAACTACGGCTGAAGGCAGAAATATACAAGCGTAACTTCTAGGTTATGCCGTATATGTGATACCAAACTAGCGCAAAATTTGGCGTCGCCGGCTTTTGCGGGTGACGCTGCATATCGGATCGAGGCCCTGGAGTTTAAGCCATGAGGTGTTCTGGTTTTAAGATGGAATATCCAGAACACTTCACGCTTAGCCAGAATACTCTCAAGATCTCCTCCCCTCTTCGGTGTTACTACTTTCTCAATGGCAATCCACCTGAACGTGTCCAATTTGCCATTGTGAACAGTTGTAAAATGCTGCACTAGTAGGGAGGTTGACTTGCCTCTCTCTAAAGTGGAAATGTGTTCCCTTATTTGTTTATTAATGTCTCTAGACGTAAGTCCTGTGTATGGAATGTTGCACTTAACACAGGTGATCAAATAAATGACACCAGTGTGAGTACAGTTCATGCATGTCTTTATGTCATAGATTTTGCCTGTGACTGATGAACTGAAAGTGTTAGATAATTGTACATAATCACACGGTCTACATCTACGATGTCCACACCTAAACATACCCCTATGACGTAGCCATGAGCTATCTGATCTGTGTACCGGTTTAAGTTGGGTGGGTGAAAGAATACTGCCCAAAGTGCGGCTCTTTTTATATGTACATCTAATGCCCTTTTGGACAGCATCTTTGAGTTGATCATCCGCTGCAAGCAGGGGAAAATGTTTTTTTACAATACTACAGATACTGTAGTATTGATCGCTATAAGAAGTCACAAAGTGTACTCCTTGAAAATTAGAGGAATTAGCCTGAGTGTTTTTTTTTTTTTTTATATTTAAAGAGAGCTTTATTGAAAATATATTCAAGCATTGTACAATAAGATCGTCAAACAAACAGAATATGGTACAGATAACAAACAACTCTCAGGTTAACAGAAGTGAGCAAATTAGGGGACCCACTACACATGGTGTCCCAGTGTACAGATTAAGAGCATTCAAGTATCAAGTAACCATCCGTTACATGCCAGAAACAAACAAAAAAGGGTCAGCTCTCTACTTACATTTTCTAGTAATTTTCTAATCACATGTACCATGTCCTTCCAACGAAGACATGGTGCTTATTTATCAAGTATACAAATGAACATAATAAATCTGAAAAAGGTGTACAATGGTATTCAACAAATCTTAGTTTACTGCCAAGCCTGAGTGTTTTTATCCTCCAGAAGTTTATTTCTCTGTATGTTATGGACTTTGTTTTTAGCTTCCCTGATATGACTGGGACTGTATTTACGTTCTCTTAGTCTTTGTTCAAGAATCTTAGATTCTCTTTGGTAATCTGCTTCCCTGCTGCAGTTTCTCTTAAGGCAAGAGAATTGCCCTTTGGCCACAGCGTAGGATACACTTTTAGGATGGCAACTATCTGCATGAAGCAGAGTGTTGCC
>NW_026512961.1:54442-79757 GCF_027579735.1 Bombina bombina | reverse complement strand
TATTGGCATTTATCATTGCACCAGCAGTTCTTGTGAACTACTGATGCAATACCGCCCCCTGCAGAATCACGGCCAATCGGACGCTTGCAGGGGGTGTCAATCAACCCAATCGGGTTGATTTCTGTCCATCGCCTCAGAGCAGGTGGACAGGTTATGGAGCAGCGGTCTTTAGACTGCTGCTTCATAACTTCTGTTTCCGGCGAGTCTGAAGACTTACCGGAAACACGGGGCATCAAGCTCCATAAGGAGCTTGATAAATTGACCCCATGGACACTGTATCTATATGGAAACCTAAGGTGACCTTTGTCTGAGGAATCAAGAAACTCTTTGGTAAATTGATCCTCCAAACATGTCTTTGAAGAAACAGACATTGTTTTGTGTGAGATTCTTCTAAATGAAAAGATTGAGCTAGTACCAAGATTGTCCAATATAAGGAAATACCGCAATACCCTGCTCTCTGATTACAGATAGAAGGGCACCTAGAACTATTGAGAATATACTTGATGTTGTTGCAAGGCCAAACGAAAGAGCGACAAATTGGTAATGCTCGTTTAGAAAAGAGAATCTTAAAAAATTGATAACGAGCTGGAAGAATCGGATTCTGAAGGTAAGCGTCCTGTAAGTCTATTGTGGACATGAAAGTGACCTTGTTGAACAAAAGGCAGAATAGTCCTTATAGTAACCATCTTGAGTTGGGACTCTTACAAAACGATTTAAAGTTTTCAGATCCAAAATTGGTCTAAGAATTTTCCTTCTTTGGTACAATGAATAGATTTGAATAAAAATCAACAGTGGAGATAATAGAATCCAATTGTCAACCAAAAAGATTTTTACCTTGAAAAGAGAGAGATAATCTAGTTTTAGACACCATGTCAGCATTCCAAGATTTAAGCCATAAAGCTCTTCTAGTAAGAATGGCTAAAGACATGAATTTGACATTGATCTTCATAAAATCACAAATAAAATTAATTGTATGTTATAGTAAAACAATGTTAGATAATTCAGAATCTGAAGACAACTTCTGTGCTAAACTGTCCAACCAAAAAGTAGAAGCAGCAGCAACATCAGTCATAGATATAACCGGTCTAATAATATAGCCAGTATGTAAATATGCCCTTCTTATATAATTTTTTGAGCTTCCTATCTAAAGGATCCTTAAAAGAAGTACTGTCTTCCATAGGAATAGTAGTATGTTTGGCAAGAGTGGAAATTGCCCCATCAACGTTAGGAACTGTTACCAAAAGTTCTAAATTGGCTACAGGTAAATGATACAATTTCTTAAACCTAGAAGAAGGGTTAAGAGGTACCAGGCTTAGACCATTCTTTAGCAGGAATAGGCAATACTTCAGGAGTAATAACAGTAGTCTTAAATACAGAATTTAGACTATTACTAGCTTAACCATCAGGAGGTTTAGACTCCTCGATACCCAAAGTAAACAAAACTTCCTTTAAGAGAGAACGAATATATTCTATCTTAAAGGGACAGTCTACACCAGAATTTTTATTGTTCAAAAACATAATTTATGCTTACCTGATAAATTCCTTTCTCCTGTAGTGTAGTCAGTCCACGGGTCATCCATTACTTATGGGATATTAACTTCTCCCCAACAGGAAGTGCAAGAGGATCACCCAAGCAGAGCTGCTATATAGCTCCTCCCCTCTACGTCACACCCAGTCATTCAACCGAAACCAAACGAGAAAGGAGAAACTATAGGGTGCAGTGGTGACTGGAGTTTAATTTAAATTTAGATCTGCCATAAAAAACAGGGCGGGCCGTGGACTGACTACACTACAGGAGAAAGGAATTTATCAGGTAAGCATAAATTATGTTTTCTCCTGTTAAGTGTAGTCAGTCCACAGGTCATCCATTACTTATGGGATACCAATACCAAAGCTAAAGTACACGGATGACGGGAGGGACAGGCAGGATCTTTACACGGAAGGAACCACTGCCTGAAGAACCTTTCTCCCAAAAACAGCCTCAGAAGAAGCAAAAGTGTCAAATTTGTAAAATTTGGAAAAAGTATGAAGAGAAGACCAAGTTGCAGCCTTGCAAATCTGTTCAACAGAGGCCTCATTCTTAAAGGCCCACGTGGAAGCCACAGCTCTCGTAGAATGAGCTGTAATTCTTTCAGGAGGCTGCTGTCCAGCAGTCTCATAGGCTAAACGTATTATACTACGAAGCCAAAAAGAGAGAGAGGTAGCAGATGCTTTTTGACCTCTCCTCTGTCCAGAGTAAACTACAAACAGGGAAGAAGTTTGTCGAAAATCTTTAGTTGCCTGTAAATAAAATTTCAAGGCACGGACTACGTCTAGATTGTGCAGAAGTCGTTCCTTCTTCGAAGAAGGATTAGGGCACAATGATGGAACAACAATCTCTTGATTGATATTCTTGTTAGTGACTACCTTAGGTAAGAACCCAGGTTTAGTACGCAGAACTACCTTGTCTGAATGAAAAATCAGATAACAGAATTTATGTTTACCTGATAAATTACTTTCTCCAACTGTGTGTCCGGTCCACGGCGTCATCCTTACTTGTGGGATATTCTCTTCCCCAACAGGAAACGGCAAAGAGCCCAGCAAAGCTGGTCACATGATCCCTCCTAGGCTCCGCCTACCCCAGTCATTCGACCGACGTTAAGGAGGAATATTTGCATAGGAGAAACCATATGATACCGTGGTGACTGTAGTTAAAGAAAATAAATTATCAGACCTGATTAAAAAACCAGGGCGGGCCGTGGACCGGACACACCGTTGGAGAAAGTAATTTATCAGGTAAACATAAATTCTGTTTTCTCCAACATTGGTGTGTCCGGTCCACGGCGTCATCCTTACTTGTGGGAACCAATACCAAAGCTTTAGGACACGGATGATGGGAGGGAGCAAATCAGGTCACCTAGATGGAAGGCACCACGGCTTGCAAAACCTTTCTCCCAAAAATAGCCTCAGAAGAAGCAAAAGTATCAAACTTGTAAAATTTGGTAAAAGTGTGCAGTGAAGACCAAGTCGCTGCCCTACATATCTGATCAACAGAAGCCTCGTTCTTGAAGGCCCATGTGGAAGCCACAGCCCTAGTGGAATGAGCTGTGATTCTTTCGGGAGGCTGCCGTCCGGCAGTCTCGTAAGCCAATCTGATGATGCTTTTAATCCAAAAAGAGAGAGAGGTAGAAGTTGCTTTTTGACCTCTCCTTTTACCGGAATAAACAACAAACAAGGAAGATGTTTGTCTAAAATCCTTTGTAGCATCTAAATAGAATTTTAGAGCGCGAACGACATCCAAATTGTGCAACAAACGTTCCTTCTTCGAAACTGGTTTCGGACACAGAGAAGGTACGATAATCTCCTGGTTAATGTTTTTGTTAGAAACAACTTTTGGAAGAAAACCAGGTTTAGTACGTAAAACCACCTTATCTGCATGGAACACCAGATAAGGAGGAGAACACTGCAGAGCAGATAATTCTGAAACTCTTCTAGCAGAAGAAATTGCAACCAAAAACAAAACTTTCCAAGATAATAACTTAATATCAACGGAATGTAAGGGTTCAAACGGAACCCCCTGAAGAACTGAAAGAACTAAGTTGAGACTCCAAGGAGGAGTCAAAGGTTTGTAAACAGGCTTGATTCTAACCAGAGCCTGAACAAAGGCTTGAACATCTGGCACAGCTGCCAGCTTTTTTGTGAAGTAACACAGACAAGGCAGAAATCTGTCCCTTCAGGGAACTTGCAGATAATCCTTTTTCCAATCCTTCTTGAAGGAAGGATAGAATCTTAGGAATCTTAACCTTGTCCCAAGGGAATCCTTTAGATTCACACCAACAGATATATTTTTTCCAAATTTTGTGGTAATCTTTCTAGTTACAGGCTTTCTGGCCTGAACAAGAGTATCGATAACAGAATCTGAGAACCCTCGCTTCGATAAGATCAAGCGTTCAATCTCCAGGCAGTCAGCTGGAGTGAGACCAGATTCGGATGTTCGAACGGACCTTGAACAAGAAGGTCTCGTCTCAAAGGTAGCTTCCATGGTGGAGCCGATGACATATTCACCAGATCTGCATACCAAGTCCTGCGTGGCCACGCAGGAGCTATCAAGATCACCGACGCCCTTTCCTGATTGATCCTGGCTACCAGCCTGGGGATGAGAGGAAACGGCGGGAATACATAAGCTAGTTTGAAGGTCCAAGGTGCTACTAGTGCATCCACTAGAGCCGCCTTGGGATCCCTGGATCTGGACCCGTAGCAAGGAACTTTGAAGTTCTGACGAGAGGCCATCAGATCCATGTCTGGAATGCCCCACAGTTGAGTGACTTGGGCAAAGATTTCCGGATGGAGTTCCCACTCCCCCGGATGCAATGTCTGACGACTCAGAAAATCCGCCTCCCAATTTTCCACTCCTGGGATGTGGATAGCAGACAGGTGGCAGGAGTGAGACTCCGCCCATAGAATGATTTTGGTCACTTCTTCCATCGCCAGGGAACTCCTTGTTCCCCCCTGATGGTTGATGTACGCAACAGTTGTCATGTTGTCTGATTGAAACCGTATAAACTTGGCCTTTGCTAGCTGAGGCCAAGCCTTGAGAGCATTGAATATCGCTCTCAGTTCCAGAATATTTATCGGTAGAAGAGATTCTTCCCGAGACCAAAGACCCTGAGCTTTCAGGGATCCCCAGACCGCGCCCCAGCCCATCAGACTGGCGTCGGTCGTGACAATGACCCACTCTGGTCTGCGGAAGGTCATCCCTTGTGACAGGTTGTCCAGGGACAGCCACCAACGGAGTGAGTCTCTGGTCCTCTGATTTACTTGTATCCTCGGAGACAAGTTTGTATAGTCCCCATTCCACTGACTGAGCATGCACAGTTGTAATGGTCTTAGATGAATGCGCGCAAAAGGAACTATGTCCATTGCCGCTACCATCAAACCTATCACTTCCATGCACTGCGCTATGGAAGGAAGAGGAACGGAATGAAGTATCCGACAAGAGTCTAGAAGTTTTATTTTTCTGGCCTCTGTCAGAAAAATCCTCATTTCTAAAGAGTCTATTATTGTTCCCAAGAAGGGAACCCTTGTTGACGGAGATAGAGAACTCTTTTCCACGTTCACTTTCCATCCGTGAAATCTGAGAAAGGCCAGGACGATGTCCGTGTGAGCCTTTGCTTGAGGAAGGGACGACGCTTGAATCAGAATGTCGTCCAAGTAAGGTACTACAGCAATGCCCCTTGGTCTTAGCACAGCTAGAAGGGACCCTAGTACCTTTGTGAAAATCCTTGGAGCAGTGGCTAATCCGAAAGGAAGCGCCACGAACTGGTAATGCTTGTCCAGGAATGCGAACCTTAGGAACCGATGATGTTCCTTGTGGATAGGAATATGTAGATACGCATCCTTTAAATCCACCGTGGTTATGAATTGACCTTCCTGGATGGAAGGAAGAATTGTTCGAATGGTTTCCATTTTGAACGATGGAACCTTGAGAAACTTGTTTAAGATCTTGAGATCTAAGATTGGTCTGAACGTTCCCTCTTTTTTGGGAACTATGAACAGATTGGAGTAGAACCCCATCCCTTGTTCTCCTAATGGAACAGGATGAATCACTCCCATTTTTAACAGGTCTTCTACACAACGTAAGAATGCCTGTCTTTTTATGTGGTCTGAAGACAACTGAGACCTGTGGAACCTCCCCCTTGGGGGAAGCCCCTTGAATTCCAGAAGATAACCTTGGGAGACTATTTCTAGCGCCCAAGGATCCAGAACATCTCTTGCCCAAGCCTGAGCGAAGAGAGTCTGCCCCCCACCAGATCCGGTCCCGGATCGGGGGCCAACATTTCATGCTGTCTTGGTAGCAGTGGCAGGTTTTTTGGCCTGCTTTCCCTTGTTCCAGCCTTGCATTGGTCTCCAAGCTGGCTTGGCTTGAGAAGTATTACCCTCTTGCTTAGAGGACGTAGCACTTTGGGCTGGTCCGTTTCTACGAAAGGGACGAAAATTAGGTTTATTTTTGGCCTTGAAAGGCCGATCCTGAGGAAGGGCGTGGCCCTTACCCCCAGTGATATCAGAGATAATCTCTTTCAAGTCAGGGCCAAACAGCGTTTTCCCCTTGAAAGGAATGTTAAGTAGCTTGTTCTTGGAAGACGCATCAGCTGACCAAGATTTCAACCAAAGCGCTCTGCGCGCCACAATAGCAAACCCAGAATTCTTAGCCGCTAACCTAGCCAATTGCAAAGTGGCGTCTAGGGTGAAAGAATTAGCCAATTTGAGAGCATTGATTCTGTCCATAATCTCCTCATAAGGAGGAGAATCACTATCGACCGCCTTTACCAGCTCATCGAACCAGAAACACGCGGCTGTAGCGACAGGGACAATGCATGAAATTGGTTGTAGAAGGTAACCCTGCTGAACAAACATCTTTTTAAGCAAACCTTCTAATTTTTTATCCATAGGATCTTTGAAAGCACAACTATCTTCTATGGGTATAGTGGTGCGTTTGTTTAAAGTGGAAACCGCTCCCTCGACCTTGGGGACTGTCTGCCATAAGTCCTTTCTGGGGTCGACCATGGGAAACAATTTTTTAAATATGGGGGGAGGGACGAAAGGAATACCGGGCCTTTCCCATTCTTTATTTACAATGTCCGCCACCCGCTTGGGTATAGGAAAAGCTTCTGGGAGCCCCGGGACCTCTAGGAACTTGTCCATTTTACATAGTTTCTCTGGGATGACCAACTTGTCACAATCATCCAGAGTGGATAATACCTCCTTAAGCAGAATGCGGAGATGTTCCAACTTAAATTTAAACGTAATCACATCAGGTTCAGCTTGTTGAGAAATGTTCCCTGAATCAGTAATTTCTCCCTCAGACAAAACCTCCCTGGCCCCATCAGACTGGTTTAGGGGCCCTTCAGAACCATTATTATCAGCGTCGTCATGCTCTTCAGTATCTAAAACAGAGCAGTCGCGCTTACGCTGATAAGTGTGCATTTTGGCTAAAATGTTTTTGACAGAATTATCCATTACAGCCGTTAATTGTTGCATAGTAAGGAGTATTGGCGCGCTAGATGTACTAGGGGCCTCCTGAGTGGGCAAGACTCGTGTAGACGAAGGAGGGAATGATGCAGTACCATGCTTACTCCCCTCACTTGAGGAATCATCTTGGGCATCATTGTCATTGTCACATAAATCACATTTAATTAAATGAGAAGGAACTCTGGCTTCCCCACATTCAGAACAGTGTCTATCTGGTAGTTCAGACATGTTAAACAGGCATAAACTTGATAACAAAGTACAAAAAACGTTTTAAAATAAAACCGTTACTGTCACTTTAAATTTTAAACTGAACACACTTTATTACTGCAATTGCGAAAAAATATGAAGGAATTGTTCAAAATTCACCAAACTTTCACCACAGTGTCTTAAAGCCTTAAAAGTATTGCACACCAAATTTGGAAGCTTTAACCCTTAAAATAACGGAACCGGAGCCGTTTTTAACTTTAACCCCTTTACAGTCCCTGGTATCTGCTTTGCTGAGACCCAACCAAGCCCAAAGGGGAATACGATACCAAATGACGCCTTCAGAAAGTCTTTTCTATGTATCAGAGCTCCTCACACATGCGACTGCATGTCATGCCTCTCAAAAACAAGTGCGCAACACCGGCGCGAAAATGAGGCTCTGCCTATGATTTGGGAAAGCCCCTAAAGAATAAGGTGTCTAAAACAGTGCCTGCCGATATAATCTTATCAAAATACCCAGATTAAATGATTCCTCAAGGCTAAATATGTGTTAATAATGAATCGATTTAGCCCAGAAAAAGTCTACAGTCTTAATAAGCCCTTGTGAAGCCCTTATTTACTATCTTAATAAACATGGCTTACCGGATCCCATAGGGAAAATGACAGCTTCCAGCATTACATCGTCTTGTTAGAATGTGTCATACCTCAAGCAGCAAGAGACTGCTCACTGTTCCCCCAACTGAAGTTAATTCCTCTCAACAGTCCTGTGTGGAACAGCCATGGATTTTAGTAACGGTTGCTAAAATCATTTTCCTCATACAAACAGAAATTTTCATCTCTTTTCTGTTTCTGAGTAAATAGTACATACCAGCACTATTTTAAAATAACAAACTCTTGATTGAATAATAAAAACTACAGTTAAACACTAAAAAACTCTAAGCCATCTCCGTGGAGATGTTGCCTGTACAACGGCAAAGAGAATGACTGGGGTAGGCGGAGCCTAGGAGGGATCATGTGACCAGCTTTGCTGGGCTCTTTGCCATTTCCTGTTGGGGAAGAGAATATCCCACAAGTAAGGATGACGCCGTGGACCGGACACACCTATGTTGGAGAAAAGGAGAATCACAATGTAAGGCCGATAACTCAGAAACTCTACGAGCCGAGGAAATAGCCATTAAAAACAGAACTTTCCAAGATAACAGCTTGATATCAATGGAATGAAGGGTTTCAAACGGAACACCCTGTAAAACGTTAAGAACTAAGTTTAAGCTCCATGGTGGAGCAACAGTCTTAAACACAGGCTTAATCCTGGCCAAAGCCTGACAAAAAGCCTGAACGTCTGGAACTTCTGACAGACGTTTGTGTAAAAGGATGGACAGAGTTGAGATCTGTCCCTTTAAAGAACTTGCAGATAAACCCTTTTCTAAACCTTCTTGTAGAAAAGACAATATCCTAGGAATCCTAACCTTACTCCATGAGTAACTCTTGGATTCGCACCAGTGTAAATATTTACGCCATATCTTATGGTAAATTTTCCTGGTAACAGGTTTCCTAGCCTGTATTAAGGTATCAATTACTGACTCCGAAAATCCACGCTTTGATAAAATCAAGCGTTCAATCTCCATGCAGTCAGCTACAGAGAAATTAGATTTTGATGTTTGAAAGGACCCTGGATTAGAAGGTCCTGTCTCAGAGGCAGTGACCAAGGTGGACAGGATGACATGTCCACTAGATCTGCATACCAGGTCCTGCGTGGCCACGCAGGCGCTATTAGAATCACCGATGCTTTCTCCTGTTTGATCCTGGCAATCGAGGAAGCATCGGGAATGGTGGAAACACATAAGCCATCTTGAAAGTCCAAGGTGCTGTCAGAGCATCTATCAGGACCGCTCCCGGGTCCCTGGATCTGGACCCGTAACAAGGAAGCTTGGCGTTCTGGCGAGACGCCATGAGATCCATATCTGGTTTGCCCCAACGTCGAAGTATTTGGGCAAAGACCTCCGGATGAAGTTCCCACTCCCCCGGATGAAAAGTCTGGCGACTTAGGAAATCCGCCTCCCAGTTCTCTACACCTGGGATGAGGATCGCTGACAGGTGGCAAGAGTGAGACTCTGCCCAGCGAATTATCTTTGAAACTTCCATCATCGCTAGGGAACTCCTTGTCCCTCCCTGATGGTTGATGTAAGCCACAGTCGTGATGTTGTCCGACTGAAACCTGATGAACCTCAGAGTTGCTAACTGAGGCCAAGACAGAAGGGCATTGAGAACTGCTCTCAATTCCAGGATGTTTATTGGAAGGAGACTCTCCTCCTGAGTCCATGATCCCTGAGCCTTCAGGGAATTCCAGACAGCGCCCCAACCTAATAGGCTGGCGTCTGTTGTTACAATTGTCCAGTCTGGCCTGCTGAAGGGCATCCCCCTGGATAGATGTGGCCGAGAAAGCCACCATAGAAGAGAATCTCTGGTCTCTTGATCCAGATTCAGCATAGGGGACAAATCTGAGTAATCCCCATTCCACTGACTTAGCATGCACAATTGCAGCGGTCTGAGATGTAGGCGTGCAAAAGGTACTATGTCCATTGCCGCTACCATTAAGCCGATTACCTCCATGCATTGAGCCACTGACGGGTGTGGAATGGAATGAAGGACACGGCAAGCATTTAGAAGTTTTGTTAACCTGTCCTCTGTCAGGTAAATTTTCATTTCTACAGAATCTATAAGAGTCCCCAAGAAGGGAACTCTTGTGAGTGGTAATAGAGAACTCTTTTCTACGTTCACCTTCCACCCATGCGACCTTAGAAATGCCAGAACTAACTCTGTATGAGACTTGGCAGTTTGGAAATTTGACGCTTGTATCAGAATGTCGTCTAGGTACGGAGCTACCGCTATTCCTCGCGGTCTTAGTACCGCCAGAAGAGAGCCCAGGACCTTTGTAAAGATTCTTGGAGCCGTAGCTAACCCGAAGGGAAGAGCTACAAACTGATAATGCCTGTCTAGGAAGGCAAACCTTAGATACCGGTAATGATCCTTGTGAATCGGTATGTGAAGGTACGCATCCTTTAGATCCACTGTGGTCATGTACTGACCCCTTTGGATCATGGGTAAAATTGTCCGAATAGTTTCCATTTTGAACGATGGAACTCTTAGGAATTTGTTTAGTATCTTTAAATCCAAGATTGGTCTGAAGGTTCCTTCTTTCTTGGGAACCACAAACAGATTTGAGTAAAACCCTTGTCCGTGTTCCGACCGCGGAACCGGGTGGATCACTCCCATTAGCAAAAGATCTTGAAGACAGCGTAGAAACGCCTCCTTCTTTGTCTGGTTTGTTGACAACCTTGAAAGATGAAATCTCCCTTTGGGAGGAGAAGCTTTGAAGTCCAGAAGATATCCCTGAGATATGATCTCTAACGCCCAGGGATCCTGGACATCTCTTGCCCAAGCCTGGGCGAAGAGAGAAAGTCTGCCCCCCACTAGATCCGTTTCCGGATCGGGGGCCCTCACTTCATGCTGTCTTAGGGGCAGCAGCAGGTTTTCTGGCCTGCTTGCCCTTGTTCCAGGTCTGGTTAGGTTTCCAGCCCTGTCTGTAGCGAGCAACAGTTCCTTCCTGTTTTGGAGCGGAGGAAGTTGATGCTGCTCCTGCCTTGAAGTTGCGAAAGGCACGAAAATTAGACTGTCTAGACCTTGGTTTGGCTCTGTCTTGAGGCAGGGCATGTCCCTTACCTCCAGTAATGTCAGCGATAATTTCTTTCAAACCGGGCCCGAATAATGTCTGCCCCTTGAAAGGTATGTTAAGCAATTTAGATTTAGAAGTCACATCAGCTGACCAGGATTTAAGCCACAGCGCTCTGCGCGCCTGAATGGCGAATCCGGAGTTCTTAGCCGTAAGTTTAGTTAAATGTACTACGGCATCAGAAATAAATGAATTAGCTAGCTTAAGGACTCTAAGCTTGTCTGTAATCTCATCCAATGTAGCTGAGCTAATGGTCTCTTCCAGAGACTCAAACCAGAATGCCGCCGCAGCCGTGACAGGCGCAATGAATGCAAGGGGTTGCAATATAAAACCTTGTTGAACAAACATTTTCTTAAGGTAACCCTCTAACTTTTTATCCATTGGATCTGAAAAAGCACAGCTATCCTCCACCGGGATAGTGGTACGCTTAGCTAAAGTAGAAACTGCTCCCTCCACCTTAGGGAACGTCTGCCATAAGTCCCGTGTGGTGGCGTCTATTGGAAACATTTTTCTAAATATAGGAGGGGGTGAGAAAGGCACACCGGGTCTATCCCACTCCTTGTTAACAATTTCTGTAAGCCTTTTAGGTATAGGAAAAACGTCAGTACACGTCGGTACCGCAAAATATTTATCCAGCCTACATATTTTCTCTGGGATTGCAACCGTGTTACAATCATTCAGAGCCGCTAATACCTCCCCTAGTAACACACGGAGGTTCTCAAGCTTAAATATAAAATTTGAAATGTCTGAATCCAGTTTATTTAGATCAGATCCGTCACCCACAGAATGAAGCTCTCCGTCTTCATGTTCTGCCATCTGTGACGCAGTATCAGACATGGCTCTAACATTATCAGCGTACTCTGTTCTCACCCCAGAGTGGTCGCGTTTACCTCTAAGTTCTGGTAATTTAGATAAAACTTCAGTCATAACATTAGCCATGTCTTGTAAAGTGATTTGTAATGGACGCCCTGATGTACTTGGCGTCGCAATATCACGCACCTCCTGAGCGGGAGATGCAGGTACTGACACGTGAGGAGAGTTAGTCGGCATAACTTTCCCCTCGTTGTCTGGTGAAATTTTCTTAAAATGTACAGATTGGCTTTTATTTAAAGTAGCATCAATGCAATAAGTACACAAATTTCTATTGGGCTCCACATTGGCTTTTGAACATATTGCACAAAGAGATTCCTCTATGTCAGACATGTTAAAACAAACTAGCAATTAGACTAGCAAGCTTGGAAAATACTTTTCAAATAAATTTGCAAGCAATATAAAAAAACGTTACTGTGCCTTTAAGAAGCACACAAAAGTGTCACAGTTGAAATAACAATGAACCGGATTAGTTATAGAAACCAAATTTTCACAGTAAATGCATAAAGTTAGCAAAGGATTGCACTCACTAGCAATGGATGATTAACCCCTTAATATCAGAAAAACGGTTAACAATTGAAAATATAATCGTTTTAATCACAGTCAAAGCACAGTCTCACAGGTCTGCTGTGAGTGATTACCTCCCTCAAAACTAGTTTTGAAGACCCCTGAGCTCTGTAGAGACGTCCTGGATCATGCAGGGAGAAGAAGGCAGACTGTGACTGAATTTCTAATGCGCAGTAAAAGCGCCAAAATAGGCCCCTCCCACTCACAATACAACAGTGAGGGAAGCTCAGTAAACTGTTTTAATTCAAAACAAACGACAGCCATGTGGAAAATAACGCCCAAAACAATTTTTCACCAAGTACCTCTGATAAATAAACGATTAACATGCCAGCAAACGTTTAAAATAAAATCTATGAAATGTTATTAAAAAGCCTGCTGCTAGTCGCTCACACTGCAGATTAGGCTAAAAGTTATATGTATACAGTATTTTCCCAGTGAAGTGCCATTCCCCAGAAATACTTAAGTGTAAACATACATACATATCAGCCTGATACCAGTTGCTACTACTGCATTTAAGGCTGTACTTACATTACATCGGTATTAGCAGTATTTTCTCAGTCAATTCCATTCCTTAGAAAATAATATTCTGCAACATACCTCTTTGCAGGTGAACCTGCCCGCTGTCCCCTGTTCTGAAGTTACCTCGCTCCTCAGAATGGCCGAGAACAGCAAATGGATCTTAGTTACGTCCGCTAAGATCATACACAAACTCAGGTAGATTCTTCATCTAATGCTGCCTGAGAAAAAAAAACACACTCCGGTGCCGTTTAAAATAACAAACTTTTGATTGAAGAAATAAAAACTAAGTTTAACAACCACAGTCCTCTCACACATCCTATCTATTAGTTGGGTGCAAGAGAATGACTGGATGTGACGTAGAGGGGAGGAGCTATATAGCAGCTCTGCTTGGGTGATCCTCTTGCACTTCCTGTTGGGGAGGAGTTAAAATCCCATAAGTAATGGATGACCCGTGGACTGACTACACTTAACAGGAGAAATGATAGATAATATTTTTTATTACCCATTCTGTAGTTTTGCACAACCAACAGTTGTATAAATGCACTTTTTACCTCTGTGATTACCTTGTATCTAATCCTCTGGAAACTGCCCCCTTATTTCAGTTCTTTTGACAGACATCCATTTTAGCCAATCAGAGCTGGCTCACCTGAACTCCACGTGCGTGAGCACTGTGTTATCTTTGTGACACACATGAACTAACACCCTCTAGTGGTGAAAAACTGTAAAAATGCCCTGAGAGAAGAGGCGGCCTTCAAGGGCTAAGAAATTAGCATATGAACCTCCTAGGTTTAGCTTTCAACTAAGAATACCAAGAGAACAAAACAAAATTGGTGATAAAAGTAAATTTAAAAATTGTTTAAAATTACATTCTCTTTCTGAATCATGAAAGTTTATTTTGGACTAGACTGTCCCTTTAAATAAAAAAAGATTTGTCTGTCAATGACATTGCATCCTCTGAATCAGAGGAAAACCCATCATTCGAGGATACATCAGTATGCTGAAGGTCAGTACTTAAAGGGACAGTCTACACCAGAATTGTTATTGTTTAAAAATATAGATAATCCCTTTATTACCCATTCCCCAGTTTTGCATTACCAACACTGTTATATTAATATATGTTTTACCTCTGTGATTACCTTGTATGTAAGCCTCTGCAGACTGCCCCCTTATCTCAGTGTTTTTGACAGACATGCAGTTTAGCCAATCAGTGCAGACTCCTAAATAACTCCACGCGAGTGAGCACAATGTTATCTATGTGACATACATGAACTACTACTGTCTAACTGTGAAAAACTTTCAAAATACTCTGAGCCAAGAGGCGGTTTAGAAATCGGTTTGAGCCTACCTAGGTTTAGCTTTTCAAAAATACCACCAAGGGAACAAAGCAAATGTAATGATAAAAGTAAATTGGAAAGTTTTTTTAAAATGGCATGCCCTATCTGAATCATGAAAGTTTGATTTTGACTAAACTGTCCCTTTAATTCACTAGGTTTAGGAAAATGTTGCAAAACCCATTTACGTTTATTTGAAGGCGGAAAAGCAGTCATTGCCTTCTCTATAGCTACAGTAATTAAAGGGACAGTATAGACTCAATACTTATTCTTTATTACTTGTCCTAAAGACTGTTCACATGGGCCATTTTTTGCAGTACAGCGGACCCGCCCCTTGTGCTTTCTCCCCCTCTCTTTTGCTGTCTCTCCCCCCTCTCTTTTGCGCACGCTCTCCCCCTCTCTTTTGTGCGCTCTCCCCCCTCTTTTGTGCGCTCTCCCTCTCCCCCCTCTCTTTTGCACTCCCCCCCTCTGATTGAGACATTTTGCAAAAATGTAAAAGAAAAAACTAAATACAAAGCAAAAAACATAATTTATGTAAGAACTTACCTGATAAATTCATTTCTTTCATATTAACAAGAGTCCATGAGCTAGTGACGTATGGGATATACATTCCTACCAGGAGGGGCAAAGTTTCCCAAACCTTAAAATGCCTATAAATACACCCCTCACCACACCCACAAATCAGTTTAACGAATAGCCAAGAAGTGGGGTGATAAGAAAAAAAGTGCGAAGCATATAAAATAAGGAATTGGAATAATTGTGCTTTATACAAAAAAATCATAACCACCCCAAAAAAAGGGTGGGCCTCATGGACTCTTGTTAATATGAAAGAAATGAATTTATCAGGTAAGTTCTTACATAAATTATGTTTTCTTTCATGTAATTAACAAGAGTCCATGAGCTAGTGACGTATGGGATAATGACTACCCAAGATGTGGATCTTTCCACACAAGAGTCACTAGAGAGGGAGGGATAAAATAAAGACAGCCAATTCCTGCTGAAAATAATCCACACCCAAAATAAAGTTTAATGAAAAACCTAAGCAGAAGATTCAAACTGAAACCGCTGCCTGAAGAACTTTTCTACCAAAAATTGCTTCAGAAGAAGAAAATACATCAAAATGGTAGAATTTAGTAAAAGTATGCAAAGAGGACCAAGTTGCTGCTTTGCAGATCTGGTCAACCGAAGCTTCATTCCTAAACGCCCAGGAAGTAGATACTGACCTAGTAGAATGAGCTGTAATTCTCTGAGGCGGAATTTTACCCGACTCAACATAGGCAAGATGAATTAAAGATTTCAACCAAGATGCCAAAGAAATGGCAGAAGCTTTCTGGCCTTTCCTAGAACCGGAAAAGATAACAAATAGACTAGAAGTCTTACAGAAAGATTTCGTAGCTTCAACATAATATATCAAAGCTCTAACAACATCCAAAGAATGCAACGATTTCTCCTTAGAATTCTTAGGATTAGGACATAATGAACGAACCACAATTTCTCTACTAATGTTGTTGGAATTCACAACTTTAGGTAAAAATTCAAAAGAAGTTCGCAACACCGCCTTATCCTGATGAAAAATCAGAAAAGGAGACTCACACGAAAGAGCAGATAATTCAGAAACTCTTCTAGCAGAAGAGATGGCCAAAAGGAACAAAACTTTCCAAGAAAGTAATTTAATGTCCAATGAATGCATAGGTTTAAACGGAGGAGCTTGAAGAGCTCCCAGAACCAAATTCAAACTCCAAGGAGGAGAAATTGACTTAATGACAGGTTTTATACGAACCAAAGCTTGTACAAAACAATGAATATCAGGAAGAATAGCAATCTTTCTGTGAAAAAGAACAGAAAGAGCAGAGATTTGTCCTTTCAAAGAACTTGCGGACAAACCCTTATCCAAACCATCCTGAAGAAATTGTAAAATTCTCGGTATTCTAAAAGAATGCCAAGAAAAATGATGAGAAAGACACCAAGAAATAAAAGTCTTCCAGACTCTATAATATATCTCTCTGGATATAGATGTACGAGCCTGTAACATAGTATTAATCACAGAGTCAGAGAAACCTCTTTGACCAAGAATCAAGCGTTCAATCTCCATACCTTTAAATTTAAGGATTTGAGATCCTGATGGAAAAAAGGACCTTGAGACAAAAGGTCTGGTCTTAACGGAAGAGTCCATGGTTGGCAAGAGGCCATCCGGACAAGATCCGCATACCAAAACCTGTGAGGCCATGCCGGAGCTACCAGCAGAACAAACGAGCATTCCTTCAGAATCTTGGAGATTACTCTTGGAAGAAGAACTAGAGGCGGAAAGATATAGGCAGGATGATACTTCCAAGGAAGTGAAAATGCATCCACTGCCTCCGCCTGAGGATCCCGGGATCTGGACAGATACCTGGGAAGTTTCTTGTTTAGATGAGAAGCCATCAGATCTATTTCTGGAAGTTCCCACATTTGAACAATCTGAAGAAATACCTCTGGGTGAAGAGACCATTCGCCCGGATGCAATGTTTGGCGACTGAGATAATCCGCTTTCCAATTGTCCATACCTGGGATACGAACCGTAGAGATTAGACAGGAGCTGGATTCCGCCCAAACCAAAATTCGAGATACTTCTTTCATAGCCAGAGGACTGAGAGTTCCTCCTTGATGATTGATGTATGCCACAGTTGTGACATTGTCTATCTGAAAACAAATGAACAACTCTCTCTTCAGAAGAGGCCAAGACTGAAGAGCTCTGAAAATAATTCCAAAATATTGATCGGAAATCTCACCTCCTGAGATTCCCAAACCCCTTGTGCCGTCAGATACCCCCACACAGCTCCCCAACCTGTAAGACTTGCATCTGTTGAGATTATAGTCCAGGTCGGAAGAACAAAGAAGCCCCCTGAACTAAACGATGGTGATCTGTCCACCATGTCAGAGAGTGTCGTAAAATCGGTTTAAAGATATTGATTAAGATATCTTTGAGTAATCCCTGTACCATTGGTTCAGCATACAGAGCTGAAGAGGTCGCATGTGAAAACGAGCAAAGGAGATCGCATCTGATGCGGCAGTCCTAAGACCCAACATTTCCATGCATAAGGCTACCAAAGGGAATGATTGTAACTGAAGGTTTTGACAAGCTGATATCAATGTTAAACTTCTCTTGTCTGACAAGGACAGAGTCATAGACACTGAATCTATCTAGAAACCTAAAAAGGTTACCCTTGTCTGAGGAATCAATGAACTGATTGGTAAATTGATCCTCCAACCATGAACTTGAAGAAACAACACAAGTCGATTCGTATGAGATTCTTCGAAAATGAGAAGACTGAGCAAGTACCAAGATATCGTCCAAATAAGGAAATACCAAAACCCTATTTTCTGATTACAGAAAGAAGGGCACCGAGAACCTTTGAAAAAAATTCTTGGAACTGAGGCTAGACCAAATAGCAGAGCCACAAAACTGGTAATGCTTGTCTAAAAAGAGAATCTCAGACACTAAAAGTGATCTGGATGAATCGGAATATGCAGATACACATCCTGTAAATCTATTGTAGACATATAATGCCCTTGCAAAACAAAAGGCAGGATAGACCTACAGTAACCATCTTGAATGTTGGTATCCTAACATAACGATTCAATAATGATAGATCCATAACTGGTCTGAAGGAATTGACCTTCTTTGGTACAATGAAGAGATAAAATAAAACCCCAGCCCCTGTTCCAGAACTGGAACTGGCATAAATACTCCAGCCAACTCTAGATCTGAAACACATTTCAGAAATGCTGAGCCTTGCTGTGTCAATTGGGACACGGGAAAGAAAAGAATCTCTTAGCAGGAGGCCTTAACTTGAAGCCAATTCTGTACCTTCCTGAAACAATGTTTCTGAAACCAGAGATTAAGAACGGAATTGATCCAAATTTCTTTGAAGAAAACGTAATCTGCCCCATACCAGCTGAGCTGGAATAAGGGCCGCACCTTCATAGGTACTTAAGAGCTGGCTATAGGATTCTATAAGGCTTGGATATATTCCAAACTGGAAATAGTTTCCAAACTGATACCGCTCCTGAGGATGAAGGATCAGGCTTTTGTTCCTTGTTGTGAGGAAAGGAACGAAATGATTATTTGGAAAGAAAGGGAAAGCAAAGTTGACTTAGAAGACATGTCAGCATTCCAAGTTTAATCCATAAAGCTTTTCTAGCTAAAATAGCTAGAGACATATACCTGACATCAACTCTAATGATATCAAAAGGTGGTATCACCAATAAAATTATTAGCATGTTATAGAATAATAATAATGCTATAAAATTATGATCTGTTACTTGTTGCGCTAAAGCATCTAACCAAAAAGTTGAAGCTGCAGCAACATCCGCTAAAAATATAGCAGGTCTAAGAAGATTACCTGAACATAAGTAAGCTTTTCTTAGAAAGGATTCAATTTTCCTATCTAAAGGATCCTTAAATGAAGTACTATCTGCCATAGGAATAGTAGTACATTAGCAGGAGTAGAGACAGCCCCATAACCTTAGGGATTTTTGTCCCAACAAACTCTAATCTGTCAGATGGCACAGGATATAATTTGCTTAAACGTCTAGAAGGAGTAAATAAATTACCCAAATTATTCCATTCCCTGGAAATTACTTCAGAAATAGCATCAGGGAGATAAAACACTTCTGGAATAACTACAGGAGATTTAAAAACCTTATTTAAACGTTTACATTTAGTATCAAGAGGACCAGTATCCTCTATTTCTAATGCAAATAACACTTCTTTAAGTAAAGAACGAATAAATTCCATCTTGAACAAATACAAGGATTTATCAGCATCAACCTCTGAGACAGAAACCTCTAAACCAGAAGAACCATTATCAGTATCAGAATGATGATGTTCATTTAAAAATTCATCTGAAAAAAAGAGAAGTTTTAAAAGACTTTTATGTATACTAGAAGGAGAAATAACAGACATAGCCTTCTTAATGGATTTAAAAAATAAAATCTCTTATGTTATCAGGAACACTCTGAAAATTAGATGTTGACGGACAGCAACAGGTAATGTAACAGTACTAAAGGAAATTTTATCTGCATTAATAAGTTTGACATGACATGCAATACAAATAACAGCTGGAGAAACAGATACCAAAAGTTTATAGCAGACTTAGCTTGGTAGCTCCAGCACTGTGCAGTGATTTTCCTGTAGTAACTTCTGACTCAGTTGCAACGTGGAACATCTTGCAATATGTAAAAGAAAAAAACAACATATAAAGCAAAATTGATCAAATTCCTTAAATGACAGTTTCAGGAATGGGAAAAAAATGCCAGTGAACAAGCTTCTAGCAACCAGAAGCAATAAATAATGAGACTTAAATAATGTGGAGACAAAAATGACGCCCATATTTTTTAGCGCCAAAAAAGACGCCCACATTATTTGGCGCCTAAATGCTTTTGGCGCCAAAAATGACGCCACATCCGGAACGCCGACATCTTTGACGCAAAATAACGTCAAAAAATGACGCAACTTCCGGCGACACGTATGACGCCGGAAACGGAAAATAATTTTTGCGCCAAAAAAGTCCGCGCCAAGAATGACGCAATAAAATGAAGCATTTTCAGCCCCCGCGAGCCTAACAGCCCACAGGGAAAAAAGTCAAATTTTTGAGGTAAGAAAAAATATGATAATTCAATGCATAATCCCAAATATGAAACTGACTGTCTGGAAATAAGGAAAGTTGAACATTCTGAGTCAAGGCAAATAAATGTTTGAATACATATATTTAGAACTTTATAAATAAAGTGCCCAACCATAGCTTAGAGTGTCACAGAAAATAAGACTTACTTACCCCAGGACACTCATCTACATGTTTGTAGAAAGCCAAACCAGTACTGAAACGAGAATCAGTAGAGGAAATGGTAAATATAAGAGTATATCGTCGATCTGAAAAGGGAGGTAAGAGATAAATCTCTACGACCGATAACAGAGAACCTTATGAAATAGACCCCGTAGAAGGAGATCACTGCATTCAATAGGCAATACTCTCTTCACATCCCTCTGACATTCACTGCACGCTGAGAGGAAAACCGGGCTCCAACTTGCTGCGGAGCGCATATCAACGTAGAATCTAGCACAAACTTACTTCACCACCTCCCTTGGAGGCAAAGTTTGTAAAACTGATTTGTGGGTGTGGTGAGGGGTGTATTTATAGGCATTTTAAGGTTTGGGAAACTTTGCCCCTCCTGGTAGGAATGTATATCCCATACGTCACTAGCTCATGGACTCTTGTTAATTACATGAAAGAAATATCAATTTCCTTATATGACAGTTTCAGGAACGGAAAAACAAAAAAACAAATACCATAGCCCTCTGACATAGCAAAAGGCAAGAGGCAAAAGCAATGTGGCAATAAATAATGAAAAAAATTTGGCGCCAAGTATGATGCATAACATAACTGAAAAAATTTTTTGGCCGCCAACCATGTCCGGAAATGATACTCGCGTCACTAGCGACACAACCCTGTGTGAACCCCTGCGTCAAGTATGATGCCGGAAATGACGAAGTTGCGTCAACGGACATGCCTTTCGCGCCAAAAAAAATTTGCTCCAAGAATGACGCAATAAATTGTAGCATTTAGCGCACCCGCGAACCTAAGACAGCCCGCAATTTGAACATGTAGTCAATTGAAAAAAAGACTAAACCCCAGGTAAGAAAAATATTTCTCAATATTAACTTTCCCAAATATGAAACTGACAATCTGCAAAAGGAAATACATGAACCTGACTCATGCCAAATCTAAGTACAATACATATATTTAGAACTTTAAATAAATGCATAAAGTGCCAAACCATAGCTGAGGTGTCTTAATAAATAAAAACATACTTACCCAAAGACACCCATCCACATATAGCAGATAGCCAAACCAGTACTGAAACAGTTATCAGTAGAGGTAATGGTATAAGAGTATATCGTCGATCTGAAAAGGGAGGTAGGAGATGAATTTCTACGAACGATAGCAGAGAACCTATGAAAAAGACCCCCGTTAGGAAAATCATTGCATTCAATAGGTAATACTCTCTATGTCCCTCTAACATTTGCTGTACTCTGAGAGGAATCGGGCTTCAAAATGCTGAGAAGCGCATGTCCATGTAGAAATCTTAGCACAAACTTACTTCACCACCTCCATAGGAGGCAAAGTTTGTAAAACTGAATTGTGGGTGTGGTGAGGGGTGTATTTATAGGCATTTTGAGGTTTGGGAAACTTTGCCCCTCCTGGTAGGATTGTATATCCCATACGTCACTAGCTCATGGACTCTTGCCAATTACATGAAAGAAATTTAGATGACTCCAGGTCAGGAGAGCTATGTTTAACCTTTCTCTTGTGTTTGTTAGAGCGAGATAATGCACTGAGGGCCACAGACACCGCCGTTTGTAACTGCGCGGCAAAGTCCGCAGGAAGAAGGCACCCTCAGGATGGAGGATTAGATGTGCTACAAGGAACTACATGTAGAGTGGATAATGTAGCAAGGGTTGTAATCTTATGGGACACCGAGTCCTGAGAGATAGACGGCTCAGAGGGACTAGGAGCCTTAACAGGCTCATCTCCCTTATTAGACTTTATAACGGTGTTATGGCATGTGGAACATAATTGAGTGGGCTGGAAAACCATGGCCTCCTCACAATATAAACAGGTATGATTTAGTACAGAAGAAGTACCTTCTAACATGTCAGAGTCCTCCATAGCTCAGGTTATACAAAGGAGGACACAAATAAAAACGTTTTTTTATTATAGAAAACTGCACCTCTATACACCCAACGGCTGGGGCACTCACCACCTCCTAGACCCAGACAGTTAACAGAGGAAACGCTCTTCTCAGGTTCAAGTCTCAGCTGGAATGGAGGAAATGAACATAGACCACACTCAGTCAAATGGATTGCATGACAGTACTTCCCCTGTCATTACAAGTACAGCAAGTAATAGGAGCTGTGCAACACTTTCAAAAAAGAAAGTGAAACCTGTTCCAGCCAAAAACACAGTCTATCGGACCAGGAAAAAAATCACACAAAGCAGCATGTAAACAATTAATACACTGATTAATTAACCCCAACTGTTCAATAAAACCCCTTGAAAGGATATTAACCCTGGATCCTATCAAGGTATAAAGGAGCCACACTGTGACCCTGTTACAGCGTTTTATGTGTAAAAATGTAAACAATCTTACCACCAGGATCCATGCGGTGGAATTGAACACATCCTCTCAAGCGTGACAATCTGATAGCAGCGCTCCTAACATGGACTTGAGTGAGAGAAAGCAGGCAGTGAAACCCGTCAACACTGATTGCTTAGGAGCGGTTAGCAGTAGTCTGGATGGTTTCGCAGAAACTTTCCCTGCATCTCCAGACTCTAACGTTCATCAATACTCTTAATGAGAGGTTGACATGACTACTTAAAACTCCAGTCCTATCTCCAAGGGCAGCTACCCTTTTTCAGGACTCTCCGAATCTTCTGACACTTCTCTGCCACCTTCTAATGTGACAAAAGGCAAAGAATGACTGGGGTAATGAGGAAGTGGGAGGGATATTTAAGCCTTTGGCTGGGGTGTCTTTGCCTTCTCCTGGTGGCCAGGTGTTGTATTTACCCAATAGTAAGGAATGAAGGCGTGGACTCTCCCTAATCTTAGGAAGGAAATTTTTGTAAATTTAGTGCAATATTTACTATAATAATATAAGGAAAAAATTGCCCCTTCATGTAGCGCTGCATGGACATTAAATCGCAAACACAGCCTAGAGAAGCAGTAGCTGTCAGGGTGCGCAATTTTCAGACATTTATAAAAAAAATATTGGTGCGCTAGAGTTTTGTGTGTGTCAGTGAACGCACGCTATTAGTCTTACTTTGAAAAATTTGGCGCCAGATATGACGCATGCCTGAAATTTTGTAAGTGTGTGTGTTATGACGTGCAAATCTAAAAAAATGTAATGTGTGTGATTGACGCATAAACCCAATGCTTATATAACACATCGGATTTGGCATGCATACTGAAACCCCCCCACCCCCAAAAAAACAGATTTTCAGAAATGTCGCTCATTTATTATTTTTAAAAATTGTCCAATAGGTTAGGAACCAAACTCTGGTTATTGCATGGTTGATGTTAAAATTCTAAAACGATTCTCTTTTTATTTACAAGGATATGAATGCACCTTCATGATTCAGATAGAATGCACAAAGTTAAACAACTTTCCATTTTAATTCTGCTATAGAATTTATTTCAGTTTCTTGGTATAGGCTCAGGAGTGTGCATGTGTGTGAAGTACTACATGGCGGCAGCAGCAGTTTACA
Organism: Bombina bombina; assembly: GCF_027579735.1. Taxonomy (NCBI): domain Eukaryota; kingdom Metazoa; phylum Chordata; class Amphibia; order Anura; family Bombinatoridae; genus Bombina; species Bombina bombina. The sequence goes on along the minus strand of NW_026512961.1, from coordinate 56,223 downwards.
CTACTGCCATCTATTGTTCCAAAGTGTAAACACAATTTATAACATTAAAAGCATAGTACTGTTGAGTTTACCTAGGTATGCTCTTCAACAAAGGATACAAAAAGAAAGTAAACTTAATAAAAGCAAATAGTTATTTTCTTAATGTTATGCTCTCAAACTGAATCAAAGAAATATTTTGTTTGTATTTTGTGATTAAAATCTTGTTACATAAAGAACTTTTAAGCCTATTCTCTGGATTGAAGTCAGGTGAGGCATTTGTGCTCTTTGTAATGACCCATTGCATATTCAGACGGCTCCACCGAGTAAATATTCAATATGAAAATATACCCTGGAAAAAAATCCCTGGTGGAGTTGGTGCTTTAGTGAAATCTAAAAACTGTAAAACTATCTGCCAAGGGCATAGGAGAAAACAAATTGCACACAACATTGCACTACAAGGAATAAGCATTTGATTTTAATTGAAAAAAACAAAAACAAAAAAAAAAACATTTAAAATGATACAATGCATGTATCATGCACGGTTTAAGTTAAAATATTGCACTTAAGAGGAACAATAAAAGTACATCTTTAAAAGTAAAAACACACAAGACATATCACGCTTTATACAACATGCAGATACTTTAAAAACAGCTTCAGTTTTGTGAGTTGATTTAGACTAATTAATAGAGGCACCAAGGCCTCCCTGGTAGTGATCAAACAGAAATTAACCTCGGCTTTAAGAGACAACGGTTTGGTTCTTGTGGGCCAATAAACGAATGAACCTTAAAGAGAAACGGTCTATTCTGTAGTCTCAGTTTTATCCATTTAATACTCTCCACTTCTGAGAACATTAATGAAGTTTGCAACAGTGAAAAAAACATTCTGAAAATTTTTAAGCTTCACGTGTTGGGAGATTTTCTGATTAAAACACAAACAAAAATGCAACAAAATTCTTTTGTATGTACCAGACTAATAGATTTGAAATTTTAAATCACCAAGTGGTTCAGCATATGAATGATTCCTAGCTGAAAATGCAGTATGAAAAAGAAAAAAGAAAAAAAGTTGGAAACCCACCACAATATAAATATATATATACTTGATCCCAAGAACAGCTGCCCGCAGTGTGGGATACACCAGTAAGCATTCCTATGACTTAGATGTTACAGGAAAAACACAAAGCAATTAAGTGTTGAGGATCCAAGATATTGAAGTGCGGTTAAAGAACAGCACAGTTTCCAGGAACATTTGAAATTTACAACTGTGACCCGTGTAGAGCTTTACAAACAGAATAAGCTATGAACAGCATTAGGTATTATCCTGCTTCTTTCATTTGTTATCATAAGCACACAGGAAACTGGTTTACATGAAATCATATGCTAAGGCAATAGGCAATGATCATTAACTACACAGAAAGGCACTAATGTATATGCAAAATAAAAAGGCCATTTCACATTAGATGGAAATTAAACATTGCAGATGTAGCAGACTTCTTTAAAGGGAATAAACTTCCACTAAAAAAAAAACCTCTAAAGCTTTGGAGAACTTTGTTATTTCACTTTTGTTTGCATATAACTGTGTTTAACGCCCACAAAACTGGTTTAAACATCATTCAGATGAGTTCCAGAGCTTCAATGCACTGCCCATCCTAAGCTGAACACATGCAGTTTACCCAATCAATGGCCAAATCACCAGCCATGTGACTGCAATGGTGGAGCTGATTGAGTGTTTAGAACCCTTTATGGGGGTTAAACTGTTGTATGCAGGCGATATTGCCTTAATAAAAGGCTCTAAAGCATTAGCAC
>NW_026512961.1:15000-53946 GCF_027579735.1 Bombina bombina | reverse complement strand
AGATTTTAAACAAAGAGCCAGTTCGCTTGTTTTGCTGAATGCTTACAACCCCTCCATGGATATACATACAGCCAGCCTGGGAACAAAAGCAAAGGGTGTATTAAACAAACAATTATTTTAAGTTGTTCACACATAAAATGAAGAATAAGTTAGGATGTGATTTTTCTGTTATTCACGTATTAAACATATGCGCCATATATATTTGCAATAAACGTTTGGCTGCAATAAAAAGACAGTGAAATATTGCCTTACAGGATTCAGGAAAGTCAATTAGGCACCTCAAACTCTTCCTACTAGAGATACCTGAATTGTCTTAGAACAGAAGTATCATACTTTATACATCTGTCTGTGGCCATTTTAGGGAAAAAAGTAATTTGATTTTGTATAAAAATAAAAAGGTCTAAAATCAATTGCTAGGTGGTTATATTAGAGTAGTCAAACAATTAAGTTTAATGAATTATCTACGGCAAGCAACTGGCTTTACTAAAAGGCCCTAAAACTGGACAGAAGATTTAGATTTTTATACAGGTATAAATCCCTAAATCCAGAATGCCAAAATCCAAACTTTTAAATTAATGTATATATTTTTAAAAATAAAATAATCAAAAATTACTATTTCTCCCTGACTGCAAGTCAGTCTTCTCTGCCTGTGTCTTTGGTTTTTGTGTTCTTAAATGCAAATAATAGTCTATATTTATTTAAAACAACAAATATTACATGATTACAGTACAGTGCTATCTTTCTGAGGGTACTATGTATACAAAAGTATTAAACATGATATAAAACTACCTTTCGATCACATGTATAAGCTGTATTATATAACAAATATTACCTGTCTGATTACAGTACTGTACTGTCTGAGGGTGCTGTGTATAAACATGATATAAAACTACCTTTAGGTTACATGTATAAGCTGTATAATACCAAATATTACTGTCTGATTACAGTACTGTCTGAGGGTACTGTGTATAAACATGATATAAAACTACCTTTAGGTTACCTGTATTATATAACAAATATTACCTGTCTGATTACAGTGCTGTCTGAGGGTGCTGTGTATAAACATGATATAAAACTACCTTTAGGTTACATGTATAAGCTGTATTATATAACATATAAATATTACCTGTCTGATTACTGTACTGTCTGAGGGTGCTGTGTATAAACATGATATAAAACTACCTTTAGGTTACCTGTATTATATAACAAATATTACCTGTCTGATTACAGTGCTGTCTGAGGGTGCTGTGTATAAACATGATATAAAACTACCTTTAGGTTACATGTATAAGCTGTATTATATAACATACAAATATTACTGTCTGATTACTGTACTGTACTGTCTGAGGGTGCCGTGTATAAAAATTATATAAAACTACCTTTAGGGTACATGTATAAGCTGTATTATATAACATATAAATATTACCTGTCTGATTACTGTACTGTCTGTCTGAGGGTGCTGTGTATAAACATGATATAAAACTACCTTTAGGTTACATGTATAAGCTGTATTATATAACATATAAATATTACCTGTCTGATTACTGTACTGTACTGTCTGAGGGTGCTGTGTATAAACATGATATAAAACTACCTTTAGGTTACATGTATAAGCTGTATTATATAGCATATAAATATTACTGTCTGATTACAGTACTGTCTGTCTGAGGGTGCTGTGTATAAACATGATATAAAACTACCTTTAGGTTACATGTATAAGCTGTATTATATAACATATAAATATTACTGTCTGATTACAGTACTGTCTGTCTGAGGGTGCTGTGTATAAACATGATATAAAACAACCTTTAGGTTACATGTATAAGCTGTATTATATAACATAATTATTACCTGTCTGATTACAGTACTGTCTGTATGAGGGTGCTGTGTATAAACAGGATATAAAACTACCTTTCTTTCATGTAATTAGCAAGAGTCCATGAGCTAGTGACGTATGGGATATACATTCCTACCAGGAGGGGCAAAGTTTCCCAAACCTCAAAATGCCTATAAATACACCCCTCACCACACCCACAATTCAGTTTTACAAACTTTGCCTCCTATGGAGGTGGTGAAGTAAGTTTGTGCTAGATTCTACGTTGATATGCGCTCCGCAGCAGGTTGGAGCCCGGTTTTCCTCTCAGCGTGCAGTGAATGTCAGAGGGATGTGAGGAGAGTATTGCCTATTTTGAATGCAGTGATCTCCTTCTATGGGGTCTATTTCATAGGTTCTCTGTTATCGGTTGTAGAGATTCATCTCTTACCTCCCTTTTCAGATCGACGATATACTCATATATATACCATTACCTCTGCTGATTCTCGTTTCAGTACTGGTTTGGCTTTCTACAAACATGTAGATGAGTGTCCTGGGGTAAGTAAGTCTTATTTTCTGTGACACTCTAAGCTATGGTTGGGCACTTTGTTTAAAAAGTTCTAAATATATGTATTCAAACATTTATTTGCCTTGACTCAGGATGTTCAACATTCCTTATTTTCAGACAGTCAGTTTCATATTTGGGATAATGCATTTGATTCAATCATTTTTTCTTACCTTAAAAATTTGACTTTCTTTCCCTGTGGGCTGTTAGGCTCGCGGGGGCTGAAAATGCTTCATTTTATTGCGTCATTCTTGGCGCGGACTTTTTTGGCGCAAAAAATCTTTTCTGTTTCCGGCGTCATACGTGTCGCCGGAAGTTGCGTCATTTTTGACGTCCTTTTGCGCCAAAGATGTCGGCGTTCCGGATGTGGCGTCATTTTTGGCGCCAAAAAGCATTTAGGCGCCAAATAATGTGGGCGTCTTATTTGGCGCTAAAAAATATGGGCGTCGCTTTTGTCTCCACATTATTTCAGTCTCATTTTTTCTTTGCTTCTGGTTGCTAGAAGCTTGTTTATTGGCATTTTTTCCCATTCCTGAAACTGTCATTTAAGGAATTTGATCATTTTTGCTTTATATGTTGTTTTTTCTCTTACATATTGGAAGATGTCTCACGTTGCATCTGAGTCAGAAGATACTTCAGGAAAATCGCTGTCTAGTGCTGGAACTACCAAAGCTAAGTGTATCTGCTGTAAACTTTTGGTAGCTATTCCTCCAGCTGTTTGTATTAATTGTCATGACAAACTTGTTAATGCAGATAATATTTCCTTTAGTAATGTACCATTGCCTGTTGCAGTTCCTTCAACATCTAAGGTTCAGAATGTTCCTGATAACATAAGAGATTTTGTTTCTGAATCCATCAAGAAGGCTATGTCTGTTATTCCTCCTTCTAGTAAACATAAAAAATCTTTTAAAACTTCTCTTTCTACAGATGAATTTTTAAATGAACATCATCATTCTGATTCTGATGACTCTTCTGGTTCAGCGGATTCTGTCTCAGAGATTGATGCTGATAAATCTTCATATTTATTTAAAATGGAATTTATTCGTTCTTTACTTAAAGAAGTACTAATTGCTTTAGAAATTGAGGATTCTGGTCCTCTTGATACTAATTCTAAACATTTAGATAAGGTCTTTAAATCTCCTGGTTATTCCAGAAGTTTTTCCTGTTCCTAATGCTATTTCTGAAGTAATTTCCAGAGAATGGGATAAATTGGGTAATTCATTTACTCCTTCTAAACGTTTTAAGCAATTATATCCTGTGCCGTCTGACAGATTAGAATTTTGGGACAAAATCCCTAGAGTTGATGGGGCCATTTCTACCCTTGCTAAACGTACTACTATTCCTACGTCAGATGGTACTTCGTTTAAGGATCCTTTAGATAGGAAAATTGAATCCTTTCTAAGAAAAGCTTATCTGTGTTCAGGTAATCTTCTTAGACCTGCTATATCATTGGCTGATGTTGCTGCAGCTTCAACTTTTTGGTTGGAAACTTTAGCGCAACAAATCATGATTCTCATAATATTATTATTCTTCTTCAACATGCTAATAATTTTATCTGTGATGCCATTTTTGATATTATCAGAGTTGATGTCAGGTTTATGTCTCTAGCTATTTTAGCTAGAAGAGCGTTATGGCTTAAAACTTGGAATGCTGATATGGCTTCTAAATCAACTCTACTTTCCATTTCTTTCCAGGGTAACAAATTATTTGGTTCTCAGTTGGATTCTATTATCTCAACTGTTACTGGTGGGAAAGGAACTTTTTTACCACAGGATAAAAAAATCTAAGGGTAAAAACAGGGCTAATAATCGTTTTCGTTCCTTTCGTTTCAACAAAGAACAAAAGCCTGATCCTTCATCCTCAGGAGCAGTTTCAGTTTGGAAACCATCTCCAGTCTGGAATAAATCCAAGCCTTCTAGAAAGGCAAAGCCAGCTTCTAAGTCCACATGAAGGTGCGGCCCTCATTCCAGCTCAGCTGGTAGGGGGGCAGGTTACGTTTTTTTCAAAGAAATTTGGATCAATTCTGTTCACAATCTTTGGATTCAGAACATTGTTTCAGAAGGGTACAGAATTGGTTTCAAGATGAGACCTCCTGCAAAGAGATTTTTTCTTTCCCGTGTCCCAGTAAATCCAGTGAAAGCTCAAGCATTTCTGAATTGTGTTTCAGATCTAGAGTTGGCTGGAGTAATTATGCCAGTTCCAGTTCTGGAACAGGGGATGGGGTTTTATTCAAATCTCTTCATTGTACTAAAGAAGGAGAATTCCTTCAGACCAGTTCTGGATCTAAAAATATTGAATCGTTATGTAAGGATACCAACGTTCAAAATGGTAACTGTAAGGACTATCTTGCCTTTTGTTCAGCAAGGGCATTATATGTCCACAATAGATTTACAGGATGCATATCTGCATATTCCGATTCATCCAGATCATTATCAGTTCCTGAGATTCTCTTTTCTGGACAAGCATTACCAGTTTGTGGCTCTGCCGTTTGGCCTAGCTACAGCTCCAAGAATTTTTACAAAGGTTCTCGGTGCCCTTCTGTCTGTAATCAGAGAACAGGGTATTGTGGTATTTCCTTATTTGGACGATATCTTGGTACTTGCTCAGTCTTTACATTTAGCAGAATCTCATACGAATCGACTTGTGTTGTTTCTTCAAGATCATGGTTGGAGGATCAATTCACCAAAAAGTTCATTGATTCCTCAGACAAGGGTAACCTTTCTGGGTTTCCAGATAGATTCAGTGTCCATGACTCTGTCTTTAACAGACAAGAGACGTCTAAAATTGATTTCAGCTTGTCGAAACCTTCAGTCACAATCATTCCCTTCGGTAGCCTTATGCATGGAAATTCTAGGTCTTATGACTGCTGCATCGGACGCGATCCCCTTTGCTCGTTTTCACATGCGACCTCTTCAGCTCTGTATGCTGAATCAATGGTGCAAGGATTACACAAAGATATCTCAATTAATATCTTTAAAACCGATTGTACGACACTCTCTAACGTGGTGGGCAGATCACCATCGTTTAATTCAGGGGGCTTCTTTTGTGCTTCCGACCTGGACTGTAATTTCAACAGATGCAAGTCTCACAGGTTGGGGAGCTGTGTGGGGATCTCTGACAGCACAAGGAGTTTGGGAATCTCAGGAGGTGAGATTACCGATCAATATTTTGGAACTCCGTGCAATTTTCAGAGCTCTTCAGTCTTGGCCTCTTCTGAAGAGAGAATCGTTCATTTGTTTTCAGACAGACAATGTCACAACTGTGGCATACATCAATCATCAAGGAGGGACTCACAGTCCTCTGGCTATGAAAGAAGTATCTCGAATTTTGGTTTGGGCGGAATCCAGCTCCTATCTAATCTCTGCGGTTCATATCCCAGGTATAGACAATTGGGAAGCGGATTATCTCAGTCGCCAAACGTTGCATCCGGGTGAATGGTCTCTTCACCCAGAGGTATTTCTTCAGATTGTTCAAATGTGGGAGCTTCCAGAAATAGATCTGATGGCGTCTCATCTAAACAAGAAACTTCCCAGGTATCTGTCCAGATCCCGGGATCCTCAGGCGGAAGCAGTGGATGCATTATCACTTCCTTGGAAGTATCATCCTGCCTATATCTTTCCGCCTCTAGTTCTTCTTCCAAGAGTAATCTCCAAGATTCTGAAGGAATGCTCGTTTGTTCTGCTGGTAGCTCCGGCATGGCCTCACAGGTTTTGGTATGCGGATCTTGTCCGGATGGCCTCTTGCCATCCGTGGACTCTTCCGCTAAGACCAGACCTTCTGTCGCAATGTCCTTTTTTCCATCAGGATCTCAAATCCTTAAATTTAAAGGTATGGAGATTGAACGCTTGATTCTTGGTCAAAGAGGTTTCTCTGACTCTGTGATTAATACTATGTTACAGGCTCGTAAATCTGTATCCAGAGAGATATATTATAGAGTCTGGAAGACTTATATTTCTTGGTGTCTTTCTCATCATTTTTCTTGGCATTCTTTTAGAATTCCGAGAATTTTACAGTTTCTTCAGGATGGTTTAGATAAAGGTTTATCCGCAAGTTCTTTGAAAGGACAAATCTCTGCTCTTTCTGTTCTTTTTCACAGAAAGATTGCTAACCTTCCTGATATTCATTGTTTTGTACAAGCTTTGGTACGTATAAAACCTGTCATTAAGTCAATTTCTCCTCCTTGGAGTTTGAATTTGGTTCTGGGGGCTCTTCAAGCTCCTCCGTTTGAACCTATGCATTCATTGGACATTAAATTACTTTCTTGGAAAGTTTTGTTCCTTTTGGCGATCTCTTCTGCCAGAAGAGTCTCTGAATTATCTGCTCTTTCTTGTGAGTCTCCTTTTCTGATTTTTCATCAGGATAAGGCGGTGTTGCGAACTTCTTTTGAATTTTTACCTAAAGTTGTGAATTCCAACAACATTAGTAGAGAAATTGTGGTTCCTTCATTATGTCCTAATCCTAAGAATTCTAAGGAGAAATCGTTGCATTCTTTGGATGTTGTTAGAGCTTTGAAATATTATGTTGAAGCTACTAAGTCTTTCCGAAAGACTTCTAGTCTATTTGTTATCTTTTCCGGTTCTAGAAAAGGCCAGAAAGCTTCTGCCATTTCTTTGGCATCTTGGTTGAAATCTTTAATTCATCATGCCTATGTCGAGTCGGGTAAAACTCCGCCTCAAAGGATTACAGCTCATTCTACTAGGTCAGTTTCTACTTCCTGGGTGTTTAGGAATGAAGCTTCGATTGATCAGATTTGCAAAGCAGCAACTTGGTCCTCTTTGCATACTTTTACTAAATTCTACCATTTTGATGTATTTTCTTCTTCTGAAGCAGTTTTTGGTAGAAAAGTACTTCAGGCAGCGGTTTCAGTTTGAATCTTCTCTTTATGTTTTTCATTAAACTTTATTTTGGGTGTGGATTATTTTCAGCAGGAATTGACTGTCTTTATTTTATCCCTCCCTCTAGTGACTCTTGCGTGGAAAGATCCACATCTTGGGTAATCATTATCCCATACGTCACTAGCTCATGGACTCTTGCTAATTACATGAAAGAAAACATAATTTATGTAAGAACTTACCTGATAAATTCATTTATTTCATATTAGCAAGAGTCCATGAGGCCCGCCCTTTTTTGTGGTGGTTATGATTTTTTTGTATAAAGCACAATTATTCCAATTCCTTATTTTATATGCTTTCGCACTTTTTTCTTATCACCCACTTCTTGGCTATTCGTTAAACTGAATTGTGGGTGTGGTGAGGGGTGTATTTATAGGCATTTTGAGGTTTGGGAAACTTTGCCCCTCCTGGTAGGAATGTATATACGTCACTAGCTCATGGACTCTTGCTAATATGAAAGAAATGAATTTATCAGGTAAGTTCTTACATAAATTATGTTTTAGGTTACATGTATAAGCTGTATTATATAACATAAATATTACTGTCTGATTACTGTACTGTCTGTCTGAGGGTGCTGTGTATAAACATGATATAAAACTACCTTTAGGTTACATGTATAAGCTGTATTATATAATATATAAATATTACTGTCTGATTACAGTACTGTCTGTCTGAGGGTGCTGTGTATAAACATGATATAAAACTACCTTTAGGTTACATGTACAAGCTGTATTATATAACATATAAATATTACCTGTCTGATTACAGTACTGTCTGTCTGAGGGTGCTGTGTATAAAACATAATTTATGCTTACCTGATAAATTTATTTCTCTTGTAGTGTATCCAGTCCACGGATCATCCATTACTTATGGGATATTAACTCCTCCCCAACAGGAAGTGCAAGAGGATTCACCCAGCAGAGCTGCTATATAGCTCCTCCCCTAACTGCCATTACCAGTCATTCGACCGAAAACATGCAGAGAAAGGAAAACCATAGGGTGCAGTGGTGACTGTAGTTTAATGGAAAAATTACCTGCCTTAAAGTGACAGGGCGGGCCGTGGACTGGATACACTACAAGAGAAATAAATTTATCAGGTAAGCATAAATTATGTTTTCTCTTGTTAAGTGTATCCAGTCCACGGATCATCCATTACTTATGGGATACCAATACCAAAGCTAAAGTACACGGATGACGGGAGGGACAGGCAGGCTCTTTATACGGAAGGAACCACTGCCTGAAGAACCTTTCTCCCAAAAACAGCCTCCGAAGAAGCAAAAGTGTCAAATTTGTAAAATTTGGAAAAAGTATGAAGAGAAGACCAAGTTGCAGCCTTGCAAATCTGTTCAACAGAAGCCTCATTCTTAAAGGCCCAAGTGGAAGCCACAGCTCTAGTAGAATGTGCAGTAATTCTTTCAGGAGGCTGCTGTCCAGCAGTCTCATAGGCTAACCGCATTATGCTACGAAGCCAAAAGGAGAGAGAGGTAGCCGAAGCTTTTTGACCTCTCCTCTGACCAGAATAAACGACAAACAGGGAAGACGTTTGTCGAAAATCCTTAGTTGCCTGTAGATAAAATTTCAGGGCACGGACTACATCTAGATTGTGTAGCAGACGTTCCTTTTTCGAAGAAGGATTAGGACACAAAGATGGAACCACAATCTCTTGATTGATATTCCTGTTAGTGACCACCTTAGGTAGGAACCCAGGTTTAGTACGCAGAACTACCTTGTCTGAATGAAAAATCAGATAAGGAGAATCACAATGTAAGGCAGATAACTCAGAGACTCTTCGAGCCGAGGAAATCGCCATTAAAAACAGAACTTTCCAAGATAACAACTTGATATCAATGGAATGAAGGGGTTCAAACGGAACCCCCTGTAAAACATTAAGAACTAAGTTCAAACTCCATGGTGGAGCAACAGTTTTAAACACAGGCTTGATACTAGCTAAAGCCTGACAAAAAGCTTGAACGTCCGGAACTTCTGACAGACGTTTGTGTAAAAGAATGGACAGAGCTGAAATCTGTCCCTTTAAGGAACTAGCGGATAAACCCTTTTCTAAACCTTCTTGTAGAAAAGACAATATCCTCGGAATCCTAACCTTACTCCATGAGTAACTCTTGGATTCGCACCAATATAAGTATTTGCGCCATATCTTATGGTAAATCTTTCTGGTAACAGGCTTCCTAGCCTGTATTAAGGTATCAATAACTGACTCAGAAAAACCACTTTTTGATAAAATCAAGCGTTCAATTTCCAAGCAGTCAGCTTCAGAGAAATTAGATTTTGATGTTTGAAGGGACCCTGGATCAGAAGGTCCTGTTTCAGAGGTAGCGACCAAGGTGGACAGGATGACATGTCCACTAGATCTGCATACCAAGTCCTGCGTGGCCATGCAGGCGCTATTAGAATCACTGATGCTCTCTCCTGTTTGATTCTGGCAATCAATCGAGGAAGCATCGGGAAGGGTGGAAACACATAAGCCATCCCGAAGGTCCAAGGTGCTGTCAAAGCATCTATCAGAACCGCTCCCGGATCCCTGGATCTGGACCCGTAACGAGGAAGCTTGGCGTTCTGTCGAGACGCCATGAGATCTATCTCTGGTTTGCCCCAACGTCGAAGTATTTGGGCAAAGACCTCCGGATGAAGTTCCCACTCCCCCGGATGAAAAGTCTGACGACTTAAGAAATACGCCTCCCAGTTCTCCACTCCCGGGATGTGGATTGCTGACAGGTGGCAAGAGTGAGACTCTGCCCAGCGAATTATCTTTGATACTTCCATCATTGCTAGGGAGCTTCTTGTCCCTCCCTGATGGTTTATGTAAGCTACAGTCGTGATGTTGTCCGACTGAAACCTGATGAACCCCCGAGTTGTTAACTGGGGCCAAGCCAGAAGGGCATTGAGAACTGCTCTCAATTCCAGAATGTTTATTGGTAGGAGACTCTCCTCCTGATTCCATTGTCCCTGAGCCTTCAGAGAATTCCAGACAGCGCCCCAACCTAGTAGGCTGGCGTCTGTTGTTACAATTGTCCAGTCCGGCCTGCTGAATGGCATCCCCCTGGACAGATGTGGCCGAGAAAGCCACCATAGAAGAGAATTTTTGGTCTCTTGATCCAGATTCAGAGTAGGGGACAAGTCTGAGTAATCCCCATTCCACTGACTTAGCATGCACAATTGCAGCGGTCTGAGATGTAGGCGTGCAAAGGGTACTATGTCCATTGCTGCTACCATTAAGCCGATCACCTCCATGCATTGAGCTACTGACGGGTGTTGAATGGAATGAAGGACACGGCATGCATTTTGAAGCTTTGTTAACCTGTCTTCTGTCAGGTAAATCTTCATTTCTACAGAATCTATAAGAGTCCCCAAGAAGGGAACTCTTGTGAGTGGAAAGAGAGAACTCTTCTTTTCGTTCACCTTCCATCCATGCGACCTTAGAAATGCCAGTACTAACTCTGTATGAGACTTGGCAGTTTGAAAGCTTGAAGCTTGTATCAGAATGTCGTCTAGGTACGGAGCTACCGCAATTCCTCGCGGTCTTAGTACCGCCAGAAGAGCACCCAGAACCTTTGTGAAGATTCTCGGAGCCGTAGCCAATCCTGAATGGAAGAGCTACAAACTGGTAATGCCTGTCTAGAAAGGCAAACCTTAGATACCGGTAATGATCTTTGTGAATCGGTATGTGAAGGTAAGCATCCTTTAAATCCACTGTGGTCATGTACTGACCCTTTTGGATCATGGGTAAAATTGTCCGAATAGTTTCCATTTTGAACGATGGAACTCTTAGGAATTTGTTTAGGATCTTTAAATCCAAGATTGGCCTGAAAGTTCCCTCTTTTTTGGGAACCACAAACAGATTTGAGTAAAACCCTTGTCCTTGTTCCGACCGCGGAACCGGATGGATCACTCCCATTAATAAAAGATCTTGTACGCAGCGTAGAAACGCCTCTTTCTTTATTTGGTTTGTTGACAACCTTGACAGATGAAATCTCCCTCTTGGGGGAGAGAATTTGAAGTCTAGAAGGTATCCCTGAGATATGATCTCTAACGCCCAGGGATCCTGGACATCTCTTGCCCAAGCCTGGGCGAAGAGAGAACGTCTGCCCCCCACTAGATCCGTTCCCGGATCGGGGGCCCTCGATTCATGCTGTCTTAGGGGCAGCAGCAGGTTCCCTGGCCTGCTTGCCCTTGTTCCAGGACTGGTTAGGTCTCCAGCCTTGTCTGTAGCGAGCAACAGCTCCTTCCTGTTTTGGTGCAGAGGAAGTTGATGCTGCTCCTGCTTTGAAATTACGAAAGGAACGAAAATTAGACTGTCTAGCCTTAGGTTTGGCTCTGTCTTGAGGCAGGGCATGGCCTTTACCTCCTGTAATGTCAGCGATAATTTCTTTCAACCCGGGCCCGAATAAGGTCTGCCCTTTGAAAGGTATATTAAGCAATTTAGATTTAGAAGTAACGTCAGCTGACCAGGATTTTAGCCACAGTGCTCTGCGTGCCTGAATGGCGAATCCGGAATTCTTAGCCGTAAGTTTAGTTAAATGTACTACGGCATCTGAAATAAATGAGTTAGCTAACTTAAGGGCTTTAAGCTTGTGTGTAATCTCATCTAATGGAGCTGATTCAAGTGTCTCTTCCAGAGACTCAAACCAAAATGCTGCTGCAGCCGTGACAGGCGCAATGCATGCAAGAGGTTGCAATATAAAACCTTGTTGAACAAACATTTTCTTAAGGTAACCCTCTAACTTTTTATCCATTGGATCTGAAAAGGCACAGCTATCCTCCACCGGGATAGTGGTACGCTTAGCTAAAGTAGAAACTGCTCCCTCCACCTTAGGGACCGTTTGCCATAAGTCCCGTGTGGTGGCGTCTATTGGAAACATCTTTCTAAATATCGGAGGGGGTGAGAACGGCACACCGGGTCTATCCCACTCCTTAGTAACAATTTCAGTAAGTCTCTTAGGTATAGGAAAAACGGCAGTACTCGCCGGTACCGCAAAATATTTATCCAACCTACACATTTTCTCTGGTTTTGCAACTGTGTTACAATCATTCAGAGCCGCTAACACCTCCCCTAGTAATACACGGAGGTTTTCCAGCTTAAATTTAAAATTTGAAATATCTGAATCCAGTTTGTTTGGATCAGAACCGTCACCCGCAGAATGAAGCTCTCCGTCCTCATGTTCTGCAAATTGTGACGCAGTGTCTGACATGGCCCTAATATTATCAGCACACTCTGTTCTCACCCCAGAGTGATCACGCTTACCTCTTAGTTCTGGTAATTTAGCCAAAACTTCAGTCATAACAGTAGCCATATCCTGTAATGTGATTTGTAATGGCCGCCCAGATGTACTCGGCGCTACAATATCACGCACCTCCCGAGCGGGAGATGCAGGTACTGACACGTGAGGCGAGTTAGTCGGCATAACTCTCCCCTCGTTGTTTGGTGAAATATGTTCAATTTGTACAGATTGACTTTTATTTAAAGTAGCATCAATACAGTTAGTACATAAATTTCTATTGGGCTCCACTTTGGCTTTAGCACATATAGCACAGATATCTTCCTCTGAATCAGACATGTTTAACACACTAGCAAATAAACTAGCAACTTGGAAATACTTTTCAAGTAATTTACTATAATATGAAAACGTACTGTGCCTATAAGAAGCACAGAAAAAGTTATGACAGTTGAAAATTAATAAACTGAAAAGTTATAGCATCAAATCTTTGTAAAAAACACAATTTTAGCAAAGGATTGCTCCCATTAGCAAAGGATAACTAACCCTGATAGCAGAAAAAAAAATAAAAAAAAAAAATACAGAAATAAACGTTTTTTTTATCACAGTCAACTACAATCTCACAGCTCTGCTGTGAGTGATTACCTCCCTCAAAACAAGTTTTGAAGACCCCTGAGTTCTGTAGAGATGAACCGGATAATGCAGGGAAGACAATAAACTTCTGACTGATTTTTTTGATGCGTAGCAAAAGCGACAAAAAGGCCCCTCCCCCTCACACATAACAGTGAGAGAGATCAGTAAACTGTCATAAATTAAATAAAACGACTGCCAAGTGGAAAAAAATAGTGCCCAAAACATTTTTTCACCCAGTACCTCAGAAAATTAAACGATTTTACATGCCAGCAAAAAACGTTTAACATTAATAAATTGAGTGTTATTAAAAAGCCTGTTGCTAGTCCCTGCAAATTAGGCTAAAGTTTTATGCATACAGTATAATTCCAGTGAAGTGCCATTCCCCAGAATACTGAAGTGTAAAATATACATACATGACAGCCTGATACCAGTTGCTGCTACTGCATTTAAGGCTGAGTTTACATTATATCGGTATGGCAGAATTTTCTCATCAATTCCATTGTCAGAAAATAATAAGCTGCTACATACCTCTTTGCAGATTAATCTGCCCGCTGTCCCCTGATCTGAAGTTTACCTCTCCTCAGATGGCCGAGAAACAGCAATATGATCTTAACTACTCCGGCTAAAATCATAGAAAAACTCAGGTAGATTCTTCTTCAAATTCTACCAGAGAAGGAATAACACACTCCGGTGCTATTATAAAATAACAAACTTTTGATTGAAGGTATGAAACTAAGTATAATCACCACAGTCCTCTCACACATCCTATCTATTCGTTGGGTGCAAGAGAATGACTGGTAATGGCAGTTAGGGGAGGAGCTATATAGCAGCTCTGCTGGGTGAATCCTCTTGCACTTCCTGTTGGGGAGGAGTTAATATCCCATAAGTAATGGATGATCCGTGGACTGGATACACTTAACAAGAGAAACATGATATAAAACTACCTTTAGGTTACATGTATAAGCTGTATTATATAACATATAAATATTACCTGTCTGATTACAGTACTGTACTGTCTGAGGGTGCTGTGTATAAACATGATATAAAACTACCTTTAGGTTACATGTATAAGCTGTATCATATAACATATAAATATTACCTGTCTGATTACAGTACTGTCTGTCTGAGGTTGCTGTGTATAAACATGATATAAAACTACCTTTAGGTTACATGTATAAGCTGTATTATATAACATATAAATATTACCTGTCTGATTACAGTACTGTCTGTCTGAGGGTGCTGTGTATAAACATGATATAAAGCTACCTTTAGGTTACATGTATAAGCTGTATTATATAACAGTACAGTAATCAGACAGGTACTGTCTGAGGGTGCTGTGTATAAACATGATATAAAACTACCTTTAGGTTACATGTATAAGCTGTATTATATAACATATAAATATTACCTGTCTGATTACAGTACTGTGTCTGAGGCTGCTGTGTATAAACATGATATAAAACTACCTTTAGGTTACATGTATAAGCTGTATTATATAACATATAAATATTACCTGTCTGATTACAGTACTGTCTGTCTGAGGCTGCTGTGTATAAACATGATATAAAACTACCTTTAGGTTACATGTGTAAGCTGTATTATATAACATATAAATATTACCTGTCTGATTACAGTACTGTACTGTCTGTCTGAGGGTGCTGTGTATAAACATGATATAAAGCTACCTTTAGGTTACATGTATAAGCTGTATTATATAACATAAATATTACTGTCTGATTACAGTACTGTCTGTCTGAGGGTGCTGTGTATAAACATGATATAAAGCTACCTTTAGGTTACATGTATAAGCTGTATTATATAACAGTACAGTAATCAGACAGGTAATATTTATGTGTTATATAATACAGCTTATACATGTAACCTAAAGGTAGTTTTATATCATGTTTATACACAGCACCTTCAGACAGACAGTACTGTAATCAGACAGTAATATTTATACGTTATATAATGCATCTTATACATGTAACCTAAAGGTAGTTTTATATCATGTTTATACACAGCACCCTCAGACAGACAGTACAGTAATCAGACAGGTAATATTTATGTGTTATATAATACAGCTTATACATGTAACCTAAAGGTAGCTTTATATTATGTTTATACACAGCACCCTCAGACAGACAGTACAGTAATCAGACAGGTAATATTTATATGTTATATAATACAGCTTATACCTGTAACTAAGGTAGTTTTATATCATGTTTATACACAGCACCCTCAGACAGTACAGTAATCAGACAGGTAATATGTATATGTCTGTCTGAGGGTGCTGTGTATAAACATGATATAAAACTACCTATAGGTTACATGTATAAGCTGTATTATATAACATATAAATATTACCTGTCTGATTACTGTACTGTCTGTCTGAGGGTGCTGTGTATAAACATGATATAAAACTACCTTTAGGTTACATGTATAAGCTGTATTATATAACAAATATTACCTGTCTGATTACAGTACTGTCTGTCTGAGGGTGCTGTGTATAAACATAATATAAAACTACCTTTAGGTTACATGTATAAGCTGTATTATATAACATATAAATATTACCTGTCTGATTACTGTACTGTCTGTCTGAGGGTGCTGTGTATAAACATGATATAAATCTACCTTTAGGTTACATGTACAAGCTGTATTATATAACATATAAATATTACCTGTCTGATTACTGTACTGTCTGTCTGAGGGTGCTGTGTATAAACATGATATAAAACTACCTTTAGGTTACATGTATAAGCTGTATTATATAACATAAATATTACCTGTCTGATTACAGTACTGTACTGTCTGAGGGTGCTATGTATAAACATGATATAAAACTACCTTTAGGTTACATGTATAAGCTTTATTATATAACATATAAATATTACCTGTCTGATTACAGTACTGTACTGTCTGTCTGAGGGTGCTGTGTATAAACATGATATAAACTACCTTTAGGTTACATGTATACGCTGTATTATATAACATATAAATATTACTGTCTGATTACTGTACTGTCTGTCTGAGGGTGCTGTGTATAAACATGATATAAAACTACCTTTAGTTACATGTATAAGCTGTATTATATAACATATAAATATTACCTGTCTGATTACAGTACTGTCTGTCTGAGGGTGCTGTGTATAAACATGATATAAAACATAATTTATGCTTACCTGATAAATTTATTTCTCTTGTAGTGTATCCAGTCCACGGATCATCCATTACTTGTGGGATACTCTCCTTCCAAACAGGAAGTTGCAAGAGGATCACCCACAGCAGAGCTGCCATATAGCTCCTCCCCTCACTGCCATATCCAGTCATTCGACTGAAACAAGCCGAGAAAGGAGAAACCATAGGGTGCAGTGGCGACTGTAGTTTAATTAAAATTTAGACCTGCCTGAAAAGGACAGGGCGGGCCGTGGACTGGATACACTACAAGAGAAATAAATTTATCAGGTAAGCATAAATTATGTTTTCTTTTGTTAAGTGTATCCAGTCCACGGATCATCCATTACTTGTGGGATACCAATACCAAAGCTAAGTACACGGATGATGGGAGGGACAAGGCAGGAACTTAAACTGAAGGAACCACTGCCTGTAGAACCTTTCTCCCAAAAACAGCCTCTGAAGAAGCAAAAGTATAAAATTTGCAAAATTTGGAAAAAGTATGAAGCGAAGACCAAGTTGCAGCCTTGCAAATCTGTTCAACAGAGGCCTCATTTTTAAAGGCCCAGGTGGAAGCCACAGCTCTAGTAGAATGAGCTGTAATCCTTTCAGGAGGCTGCTGTCCAGCAGTCTCATAGGCTAAACGGATTATACTCCGAAGCCAAAAAGAAAGAGGTTGCCGAGGCCTTCTGACCTCTCTTCTGTCCAGAGTAAACAACAAACAGGTTAGATGTTTGGCGAAAATCTTTAG
Source organism: Bombina bombina (assembly GCF_027579735.1). Lineage (NCBI taxonomy): Eukaryota > Metazoa > Chordata > Amphibia > Anura > Bombinatoridae > Bombina > Bombina bombina. The sequence goes on along the minus strand of NW_026512961.1, from coordinate 36,887 downwards.
TAGCCTGTAAGTAAAACTTCAAGGCACGGACTACGCCTAGATTATGCAAAAGATGTCCCTTCTTTGAAGAAGGATTAGGACATAATGATGGAACAACAATCTCTTGATTGATATTCTTGTTAGAAACCACCTTAGGTAAAAACCCAGGTTTTGTACGCAGAACAACTTTATCTGAATGAAAGATCAGATAAGGAGAATCACAATGTAAGGCAGATAACTCAGAGACTCTTCGAGCCGAGGAAATAGCCATCAGAAAAAGAACTTTGCATGAAAGAAGTTTGATATCAATAGAATGAAGGGGTTCAAACGGAACCCCTTGAAGAACTTTAAGAACCAAGTTTAAGCTCCATGGAGGAGCAACAGGTTTAAACACAGGCTTAATTCTAACTAAAGCCTGACAAAATGCCTGAACGTCTGGAACTTCTGCCAGACGCTTGTGTAAAAGAATAGACAGAGCAGAAATCTGTCCCTTTAAAGAACTAGCTGTTAATCCTTTGTCCAAACCCTCTTGGAGGAAGGACAATATCCTAGGAATCCTAACCCTACTCCATGAGTAATTCTTGGATTCACACCAATGAAGATATTTACGCCATATCTTGTGGTAAATTTTCCTGGTGACAGGCTTTCGTGCCTGTATTAAGGTATCAATTACTGACTCAGAGAAGCCACGCTTTGATAGGATCAAGCGTTCAATCTCCATGCAGTCAGTCTCAGAGAAAGTAGATTCGGATGATTGAAAGGACCTTGTATTAGAAGGTCTTGTCTCAGAGGCAGAATCCATGGTGGAAAGGATGACATGTCCACTAGGTCTGCATACCAGGTCCTGCGTGGCCACTCAGGCGCTATCAATATCACCAATGCTCTTTCCTGTTTGATTTTGGCAATCAGACGAGGGAGCAGAGGAAACGGTGGAAACACATAAGCCAGGTTGAAGAACCAAGGCGCTGCTAGAGCATCTATCAGTGCTGCTTCTGGGTCCCTGGACCTGGATCCGTAACAAGGAAGCTTGGCGTTCTGGCGAGACACCATGAGATCCAATTCTGGTTTGCCCCAACGGAGAACCAATTGAGCAAGCACCTCCGGATGGAGTTCCCATTCCCCCGGATGAAAAGTCTGACGACTTAGAAAATCCGCCTCCCAGTTCTCTACACCTGGGATATGGGTCGCTGACAGGTGGCAGGAGTGAGTCTCTGCCCAGCGAATTATCTTGGAGACTTCTGACATCGCTAGGGAACTCCTGGTCCCCCCTTGATGGTTGATGTAAGCCACAGTCATGATGTTGTCCGACTGAAATCTGATGAACCTCAGTGTTGCTAGCTGAGGCCAAGCCAGAAGAGCATTGAATATTGCTCTTAACTCCAGAATATTTATTGGGAGGAGTTTCTCCTCCTGAGTCCATGAACCCTGAGCCTTCAGGGAGTTCCAGACTGCACCCCAACCTAGAAGGCTGGCATCTGTTGTTACAATTGTCCAATCTGGTCTGCGAAAAGTCATACCCTTTGACAGATGGGCCCGAGATAACCACCAGAGAAGAGAATCTCTGGTTTCCTGATCCAGATTTAGTAGAGGGGACAAATCTGTGTAATCCCCATTCCACTGACTGAGCATGCATAATTGCAGCTGTCTGAGATGCAGGCGCGCGAATGGCACTATGTCCATCGCCGCTACCATTAAGCCGATTACTTCCATGCACTGAGCCACCGAGGGGCGCGGAATGGAGTGAAGAACACGGCAAGCATTTAGAAGTTTTGATAACCTGGACTCCGTCAGGTAAATTTTCATTTCTACAGAATCTATTAGAGTCCCTAGGAAGGAAACCCTTGTGAGAGGAGATAGAGAACTCTTTTCTTTGTTCACTTGCCACCCATGCGACCTCAGGAATGCCAGAACTATCTCTGTATGAGATTTGGCAATTTGAAAGCTTGACGCCTGTATCAGGATGTCGTCCAGGTAAGGAGCCACCGCTATGCCTCGCGGTCTTAGGACTGCCAGAAGTGAGCCCAGAACCTTTGTAAAAATTCTTGGGGCTGTAGCCAACCCGAATGGAAGAGCTACAAACTGGTAATGCCTGTCTAGAAAGCCAAATCTCAGGAACGGATGATGATTCTTGTGAATCGGAATGTGAAGGTAGGCATCCTTTAAGTCCACTGTGGTCCTGTACTGACCCTCTTGGATCATGGGTAAAATGGTTCGAATAGTTTCCATCTTGAATGACGGAACTCTGAGGAATTTGTTTAGGATCTTTAAATCCAAAATTGGTCTGAAGGTTCCCTCTTTTTCGGGAACCACAAACAGATTTGAATAAAACCCCTGTCCTTGTTCCGTCCGCGGAACTGGATGGATCACTCCCATTACAAGGAGATCTTGTACGCAGCTTAGGAATGCCTCTTTCTTTATCTGGTTTGCAGATAATCTTGAAAGGTGAAATCTCCCTTGTGGAGGAGAAGCTTTGAAGTCCAGAAGATATCCCTGAGATATGATCTCCAACGCCCAGGGATCCTGAACATCTCTTGCCCACGCCTGTGCGAAGAGAGTCTGCCCCCTACTAGATCCGTTGTCGGATAGGGGACCGCTCCTTAATGCCGTCTTAGAGGCAGCAGCAGGCTTTCTGGCCTGCTTGCCCTTGTTCCAGGACTGGTTAGGTTTCCAGGCCTGCTTGGATTGAGCAAAAGTTCCCTCTTGTTTTGAAGCAGAGGAAGTTGATGCTGCACCTGCCTTGAAATTTCGAAAGGCACAAAAATTAGACTGTTTGGCCTTTGATTTGGCCCTGTCCTGAGGAAGGGTATGACCCTTACCTCCAGTAATGTCAGAAATAATTTCTTTCAAACCAGGCCCGAATAAGGTCTGCCCCTTGAAAGGAATGTTGAGTAATTTAGACTTTGAAGTCACATCAGCTGACCAGGATTTGAGCCATAGCGCCCTACGCGCCTGGATGGCGAATCCGGAATTCTTAGCCGTTAGTTTAGTCAAATGAACAATGGCATCAGAAACAAATGAGTTAGCTAGCTTAAGAGTACTAAGCTTGTCAACAATTTCAGTCAATGGAGCTGTATGGATGGCCTCTTCCAGGGCCTCAAACCAGAATGCCGCTGCAGCAGTGACAGGCGCAATGCATGCAAGGGGCTGTAAAATAAAACCTTGTTGAATAAACATTTTCTTAAGGTAACCCTCTAATTTTTTATCCATTGGATCTGAAAAAACACAACTGTCCTCAACCGGGATAGTGGTACGCTTTGCTAAAGTAGAAACTGCTCCCTCCACCTTAGGGACAGTCTGCCATAAGTCCCGTGTAGTGGCATCTATTGGAAACATTTTTCTAAATATAGGAGGTGGGGAAAACATAATTTATGTAAGAACTTACCTGATAAATTCATTTAGTCCATGAGCTAGTGACGTATGGGATATACATTCCTACCAGGAGGGGCAAAGTTTCCCAAACCTCAAAATGCCTATAAATACACCCCTCACCACACCCACAAATCAGTTTAACGAATAGCCAAGAAGTGGGGTGATAAGAAAAAGTGCGAAAGCATAAAAAATAAGGAATTGGAAAAATTGTGCTTTATACAAAAAAATCATAATCACCACAAAAAAGGGTGGGCCTCATGAACTCTTGCTAATATGAAAGAAATGAATTTATCAGCTAAGTTCTTACATAAATTATGTTTTCTTTCATGTAATTAGCAAGAGTCCATGAGCTAGTGACGTATGGGATAATGACTACCCAAGATGTGGATCTTCCACGCAAGAGTCACTAGAGAGGGAGGGATAAAATAAAGACAGCCAATTCCGCTGAAAAAAATCCACACCCAAAAATAAAGTTTAAATCTTATAAAGAAAAAAACAGAAAATATAAGCAGAAGATTCAAACTGAAACAGCTGCCTGAAGTACTTTTCTACCAAAAACAGCTTCAGAAGAAGAAAACACATCAAAATGGTAGAATTTAGTAAAAGTATGCAAAGAAGACCAAGTTGCTGCTTTGCAAATCTGATCAACCGAAGCTTCATTCCTAAACGCCCAGGAAGTAGAAACTGACCTAGTAGAATGAGCTGTAATCCTTTGAGGCGGAGTTTTACCCGACTCGACATAAGCATGATGAATTAAAGATTTCAACCAAGATGCCAAAGAAATGGCAGAGGCCTTCTGACCTTTCCTAGAACCGGAAAAGATAACAAATAGACTAGAAGTCTTTCTGAAATTCTTAGTAGCTTCAACATAATATTTCAAAGCTCTAACTACATCCAAAGAATGCAATGATTTCTCCTTAGAATTCTTAGGGTTAGGACATAATGAAGGAACCACAATTTCTCTACTAATGTTGTTAGAATTCACAACCTTAGGTAAAAATTTAAAAGAAGTTCGCGACACCGCCTTATCCTCATGAAAAATCAGAAAAGGAGACTCACAAGAAAGAGCAGATAATTCAGAAACTCTTCTGGCAGAAGAGATGGCCAAAAGGAACAAAACTTTCCAAGAAAGTAATTTAATGTCCAATGAATGCATAGGTTCAAACGGAGGAGCTTGAAGAGCCCCCAGAACCAAATTCAAACTCCAAGGAGGAGAAATTGACTAATGACAGGTTTTATACGAACCAAAGCTTGTACAAAACAATGAATATCAGGAAGATTAGCAATCTTTCTGTGAAAAAGAACAGAAAGAGCAGAGATTTGTCCTTTCAAGGAACTTGCAGACAAACCTTTATCCAAACCATCCTGAAGAAACTGTAAAATTCTCGGAATTCTAAAAGAATGCCAGGAAAAATGATGAGAAAGACACCAAGAAATATAAGTCTTCCAGACTCTATAATATATCTCCCTAGATACGGATTTACGAGCCTGTAACATAGTATTAATCACAGAGTCAGAGAAACCTCTTTGACTAAGAATCAAGCGTTCAATCTCCACACCTTTAAATTTAAGGATTTGAGATCCTGATGGAAAAAAGGACCTTGCGACAGAAGGTCTGGTCTTAACGGAAGAGTCCACGGTTGGCAAGAGGCCATCCGGACAAGATCCGCATACCAAAACCTGTGAGGCCATGCTGGAGCTACCAGCAGAACAAACGAGCATTCCTTCAGAATCTTGGAGATTACTCTTGGAAGAAGAACTAGAGGCGGAAAGATATAGGCAGGATGATACTTCCAAGGAAGTGACAATGCATCCACTGCTTCCGCATGAGGATCCCTGGATCTGGACAGATACCTGGGAAGTTTCTTGTTTAGATGAGAGGCCATCAGATCTATTTCTGAAAGTCCCCACATTTGAACAATCTGAAGAAATACCTCTGGGTGAAGAGACCATTCGCCCGGATGTAACGTTTGGCGACTGAGATAATCCGCTTCCCAATTGTCTATACCTGGGATATGAACCGCAGAAACTAGACAGGAGCTGGATTCCGCCCATACCAGAATTCAAGATACTTCTTTCATAGCCAGAGGACTGTGAGTCCCTCCTTGATGATTGATGTATGCCACAGTTGTGACATTGTCTGTCTGAAAACAAATGAACGATTCTCTCTTTAGAAGAGGCCATGACTGAAGAGCTCTGAAAATTGCACGGAGTTCCAAAATATTGATCGGTAATCTCACCTCCTGAGATTCCCAAACCCCTTGTGCTGTCAGAGACCCCCACACAGCTCCCCAACCTGTAAGACTTGCATCTGTTGAAATTACAGTCCAGGTCGGAAGAACAAAAGAAGCCCCCTAAACTAAACGATGGTGATCTGTCCACCACGTCAGAGAGTGTCGTACAATCGGTTTTAAAGATATTAATTGAGATATCTTTGTGTAATCCCTGCACCACTGGTTCAGCATACCGAGCTGAAGAGGTCGCATGTGAAAACGAGCAAAGGGGATCGCGTCCGATGCAGCAGTCATAAGACCTAGAATTTCCATGCATAAGGCTACCGAAGGGAATGATTGTGACTGAAGGTTTCGACAAGCTGATATCAATTTTAGACGTCTCTTGTCCGTCAAAGACGGAGTCATGGACACTGAATCTATCTGGAAACCTAAAAAGGTTACCCTTGTCTGAGGAATCAATGAACTTTTTGGTAAATTGATCCTCCAACCATGATCTTGAAGAAACAACACAAGTCGATTCGTATGAGATTCTGCTAAATGTGAAGACTGAGCAAGTACCAAGATATCGTCCAAATAAGGAAATACCACAATACCCTGTTATCTGATTACAGACAGAAGGGCACCGAGAACCTTTGTAAAAATTCTTGGAGCTGTTGCTAGGCCAAACGGTAGAGCCACAAACTGGTAATGCTTGTCTAGGAAAGAGAATCTGAGAAACTGATAGTGATCTGGATGAATCGGAATATGCAGATATGCATCCTGTAAATCTATTGTAGACATATAATGCCCTTGCTGAACAAAAGGCAGGATAGTCCTTACAGTTACCATTTTGAATGTTGGTATCCTTACATAACGATTCAATATTTTTAGATCCAGAACTGGTCTGAAGGAATTCTCCTTCTTTGGTACAATTAAGAGATTTGAATAAAACCCCAGCCCCTGTTCCAGAACTGGAACTGGCATAATTACTCCAGCCAACTCTAGATCTGAAACACAATTCAGAAATGCTTGAGCCTTCGCTGGGTTTACTGGGACACGGGAAAGAAAAAATCTCTTTGCAGGAGGCCTTATCTTGAAGCCAATTCTGTACCCTTCTGAAACAATGTTCTGAATCCAAAGATTGTGAACGGAATTGATCCAAATTTCTTTGAAAAAACGTAATCTGCCCCCTACCAACTGAGCTGGAATGAGGGCCGCACCTTCATGTGGACTTGGGAGCTGGCTTTGGTTTTCTAAAAGGCTTGGATTTATTCCAGACTGGAGATGGTTTCCAAACTGATACCGCTCCTGAGGATGAAGGATCAGGCTTTTGTTCCTTGTTGTGACGAAAGGAACGAAAACGATTAGTAGACCTAAATTTACCTTTAGATTTTTTATCCTGTGGTAAAAAAGTTCCTTTCCCTCCAGTAACAGTTGAGATAATAGAATCCAACTGAGAACCAAATAATTTATTACCCTGGAAAGAAAGGGAAAGCAGAGTAGACTTAGAAGACATATCAGCATACGTTTAGAAGGAGTAAATGAATTACCCAAATTATTCCATTCCTGGAAATTACTTCAGAAATAGCATCAGGGACAGGAAAAACTTCTGAAATAACTACAGGAGATTTAAAAACCTTATCTAAACGTTTAGATTTAGTATCAAGAGGACTAGAATCCTCTATTTCTAATGCAATTAGGACTTCTTTAAGTAAAGAACGAATAAATTCCATTTTAAATAAATATGAAGATTTATCAGCATCAACCTCTGAGACAGAATCCTCTGAACCAGAAGAACCATTATCAGAATCAGAATGATGATGTTAATTTAAAAATTCATCTGAAAAATGAGAAGTTTTAAAAGACTTTTTACGTTTACTAGAAGGAGGAATAACAGACATAACCTTCTTAATGGATTTAGAAACAAAATCTCTTATGTTATCAGTAACACTCTGAGCATTAGATGTTGACGGAACAGCAACAGGTAATGTAACAGTACTAAAGGAAATATTATCTGCATTAACAAGTTTGTCATGACAATCAGTACAAACAACAGCTGGAGGAACAGATACCATAAGTTTACAGCAGATACACTTAGCTTTGGTAGATCCAGCACCAGGCAGCGATTTTCCAGAAGTATCTTCTGACTCAGTGTTAACGTGGGACATCTTGCAATATGTAATAGAAAAAACAACATATAAAGCAAAATTGACCAAATTCCTTAAATGACAGTTTCAGGAATGGGAAAAAATGCCAGTGAACAAGCTTCTAGCAACCAGAAGCAATAAAAAATGAGACTTAAATAATGTGGAGACAATAGTGACGCCCATATTTTTTTAGCGCCAAAAAAGACGCCCACATTATTTGGCGCCTAAATGCTTTTGGCACCAAAAATGACGCCACATCCGGAACGCCGACACTTTTGGCGCAAAAAAACGTCAAAAATGACGCAACTTCCGGCGACACGTATGACGCCGGAAACAGAATTTTTTTTTTGCGCCAAAAAAGTCCGCGCCAAGAATGACGCAATAAAATGAAGCATTTTCAGCCCCCGCGAGCCTAACAGCCCACAGGGAAAAAAGTCAAATTTTAAGGTAAGAAAAAATTGATTTATTCATATGCATTATCCCAAATATGAAACTGACTGTCTGAAATAAGGAACGTTGAACATCCTGAGTCAAGGCAAATAAATGTTTGAATACATATATTTAGAACTTTATAAATAAAGTGCCCAACCATAGCTTAGAGTGTCACAGAAAATAAGACTTACTTACCCCAGGACACTCATCTACAAGTAGTAGAAAGCCAAACCAGTACTGAAACGAAAATCAGTATAGGTAATGGTATATATAAGAGTATATCATCGATCTGAAAAGGGAGGTAAGAGATGAATCTCTACGACCGATAACAGAGAACCTATGAAATAGACCCCGTAGAAGGAGATCATTGAATTCAAATAGGCAATACTCTCCTCACATCCCTCTGACATTCACTGCACGCTGAGAGGAAAACCGGGCTCCAACCTGTTGCGGAGCGCATATCAACGTAGAATCTAGCACAAACTTACTTCACCACCTCCATAGGAGGCAAAGTTTGTAAAACTGATTTGTGGGTGTGGTGAGGGGTGTATTTATAGGCATTTTCAGGTTTGGGAAACTTTGCCCCTCCTGGTAGGAATGTATATCCCATACGTCACTAGCTCATGGACTCTTGCTAATTACATGAAAGAAAAGGGCACACCAGGCCTATCCCACTCCTTACTAATAATTACTGTAAGCCTTTTAGGTATTGGAAAAACATTAGTACTCACCGGCACTGCATAGTATTTATCCAGCCTACACAATTTCTCTGGCACTGCAATTGTGTCACAGTCATTCAGAGCAGCTAATACCTCCCCAAGCAATACACGGAGGTTCTCAAGCTTAAATTTAAAATTAGAAATCTCTGAATCAGGTCTCCCCAATTCAGAGACGTCACCCACAGACTGAAGCTCTCCGTCCTCAGGTTCTGCATATTGTGACGCAGTATCAGACATGGCTCTTACAGCATCTACGCGCTCTGTATCTCGTCTAACCCCAGAGCTATCGCGCTTGCCTCTCAATTCAGGCAATCTGGATAATACCTCTGACAGGGTATTATTCATGATTGCAGCCATGTCCTGCAAAGTAATCGCTATGGGCGTCCCTGATGTACTTGGCGCCATATTAGCGTGCGTCCCTTGAGCGGGAGGCGAAGGGTCCGACACGTGGGGAGAGTTAGTCGGCATAACTTCCCCCTCGACAGACCCCTCTGGTGACAATTCTTTTATAGATAAAGACTGATCTTTACTGTTTAAGGTGAAATCAATACATTTAGTACACATTCTCCTATGGGGCTCCACCATGGCTTTTAAACATAATGAACAAGTATCCTCTGTTTCAGACATGTTTGTACAGACTAGCAATGAGACTAGCAAGCTTGGAAAACACTTTAAAGCAAGTTAACAAGCAATATAAAAAAAAACGTTACTGTGCCTTTAAGAGAAACAAATTTTGACAAAATTTGAAATAACAGTGAAAAAAGGCAGTTACACTAACAAAATTTTTACAGTGTATGTAACAAGTCAGCAGAGCATTGCACCCACTTGCAAATGGATGATTAACCCCTTAATAACAAAAACAGAATAATAAATGACAAAAACGTTTTTTAAACCGTCACAACAACTGCCACAGTCTACTGTGATTGTTACCCCCCTCAAACACGACTTTGAAGCCTTTTCAGCCCTTCAGAGATGTCCTGTATCTTGCAGAGGGAAGCTGAATGTCTCTGTCAGTATTTTTATCTGCACAGAAAAGCACTAAAATAGGCCCTTCCCACTCATATTGCAACAGTGGAAAGCCTGTTACTAGGCAAAAATCAAGCCAGCCATGTGGAAAAAACTAGGCCCCAATAAGTTTTGTCACCAAACATATATAAAAACGATTAACATGCCAGCAAATGTTTAATATTACACTTTTATAAGAGTATGTATCTCTGTTAATAAGCCTGATACCAGTCACTATCACTGCATTTAAGGCTTAACTTACATTAATCCGGTATCAGCAGCATTTTTCTAGCAAATTCCATCCCTAGAAATATGTTAACTGCACATACCTTATTGCAGGAAACCCTGCACGCCATTCCCCCTCTGAAGTTACCTCACTCCTCAGAATATGTGAGAACGGCAGTGGATCTTAGTTACTTCTGCTAAGATCATAGAAATCACAGGCAGATTCTTCTTCTAATGCTGCCTGAGATGAAACAGTACACTCCGGTACCATTTAAAAATAACAAACTTTTGATTGAAGTTAAAAAACTAACTATAATACACCACTCTCCTCTTACTACGTCCATCTTTGTTGAGAGTTGCAAGAGAATGACTGGATATGGTAGTGAGGGGAGGAGCTATATGGCAGCTCTGCTGTGGGTGATCCTCTTGCAACTTCCTGTTGGGAAGGAGAGTATCCCACAAGTAATGGATGATCCGTGGACTGGATACACTTAACAAGAGAAAACTACCTTTAGGTTACATGTATAAGCTGTATTATATAACATATAAATATTACCTGTCTGATTACAGTACTGTACTGTCTGAGGGTGCTGTGTATAAACATGATATAAAACTACCTTTAGGTTACATGTATAAGCTGTATTATATAACATATAAATATTACCTGTCTGATTACAGTACTGTCTGTCTGAGGGTGCTGTGTATAAACATGATATAAAACTACCTTTAGGTTACATGTATAAGCTGTATGATATAACATATAAATATCACCTGTCTGATTGCAGTACTGTACTGTGTGTCTGAGGGTGCTGTGTATAAAATGATATAAAACTACCTTTAGGTTACATGTATAAGCTGTATTATATAACATATAAATATTACCTGTCTGATTACTGTACTGTCTGTCTGAGGGTGCTGTGAATAAACATGATATAAAACTACCTTTAGGTTACATGTATAAGCTGTATTATATAACATATAAATATTACCTGTCTGATTACTGTACTGTCTGTCTGAGGGTGCTGTGTATAAACCTGATATAAAACTACCTTTAGGTTACATGTATAAGCTGTATTATATAACATATAAATATTACCTGTCTGATTACAGTACTGTCTGAGGGTGCTGTGTATAAACATGATATAAAACTACCTTTAGGTTACATGTATAAGCTGTATTATATAACATATAAATATTACTGTCTGATTACAGTACTGTCTGTCTGAGGGTGCTGTGTATAAACATGATATAAAACTACCCTTAGGTTACATGTATAAGCTGCATTATATAACATAAATATTACCTGTCTGATTACAGTACTGTCTGTCTGAGGGTGCTGTGTATAAACATGATATAAAACTACCTTTAGGTTACATGTATAAGCTGTATTATATAACATAAATATTACTGTCTGATTACAGTACTGTCTGACTGAGGGTGCTGTGTATAAACATGATATAAAACTACCTTTAGGTTACATGTATAAGCTGTATTATATAACATAAATATTACTGTCTGATTACTGTCTGTCTGAGGGTGCTGTGTATAAACGTGATATAAAACTACCTTTAGGTTACATGTATAAGCTGTATTATATAACATATAAATATTACCTGTCTGATTACAGTACTGTCTGTCTGAGGGTGCTGTGTATAAACTGATATAAAACTACCTTTAGGTTACATGTATAAGCTGTATTATATAACATATAAATATTACTGTCTGATTACTGTACTGTCTGTCTGAGGGTGCTGTGTATAAACATGATATAAAACTACCTTTAAGTTACATGTATAAGCTGTATTATATAACATATAAATATTACTGTCTGATTACAGTACTGTCTGTCTGAGGGTGCTGTGTATAAACATGATATAAAACAACCTTTAGGTTACATGTATAAGCTGTATTATATAACATATAAATATTACCTGTCTGATTACTGTACTGTACTGTCTGAGGGTGCTGTGTATAAACATGATATAAAACTACCTTTAGGTTACATGTATAAGCTGCATTATATAACATAAATATTACCTGTCTGATTACAGTACTGTACTGTCTGAGGGTGCTGTGTATAAACATGATATAAAACTACCTTTAGGTTACATGTATAAGCTGTATTATATAACATATAAATATTACTGTCTGATTACAGTACTGTACTGTCTGAGGGTCCTGTGTGTAAACATGATATAAAACTACCTTTAGGTTACATGTATAAGCTGTATTATATAACATATAAATATTACTTGTCTGATTACAGTACTGTACTGTCTGTCTGAGGGTGCTGTGTATAAACATGATATAAAACTACCTTTAGGTTACATGTATAAGCTGTATTATATAACATATAAATATTACCTGTCTGATTACAGTACTGTCTGTCTGAGGGTGCTGTGTATAAACATGATATAAAACTACCTTTAGGTTACATGTATAAGCTGTATTATGACATGCACTGTACATTTTACCTAAATGACACAAGATAGTTATTTACACTTGGTCCCATCCCCTTTCCAACTGTCTCATTTTACAGATGCAAATACAAAATCCAAACAGTTTACAGACTCAAGCAGTGTGGATAAAGGGTTTTCAACTTGTATTATGGAAAATATTCAACCTATATAAGACTGAACTTCACCTTCTCTAATATATGAAAAATAATGTATGGCCTTTAATACATACCGGCGTTACGGCCGCACAGTGAAAATAGGCAGGTTCAGGCATCACTGCAGGAAATTGTGTCCACTGGAACGTCTGCAAATTCAGCTTCCAAAGATCACCTAAGATTATCTCACCATTATATCCTCCACAGATAAACACCTCTGAAAGTAGATCAGGTTGTATTTAAAATAAAATAAAAAAAATAATGCAATAATAAAGTGCAAGCAAACAGCATACTAAGGAAAGAATTTGCACACACACACACACACACACACACATATATATATATATCTGTAGGAATAATCACTCAACAGCGTCCCCTCCTTCTGACAAACAACAAGTGATCAAGTGCAAAGGCCTGTAAACCCCTCCCCTTCAGGGCTACCAATCATATTTACCCGTGTGCAAAACTGAGTGTGTGAATTCCATCAAGAAGGATATACAAAATATACTAATGTGTAAATCATATCATATGTGCTCAACATACAATAGTGTGTTAGTTCCAATAGTGGCTTGGTACTAGTGCCAATTGGGGCACGATATTTTACTACATGTGTGTTGAGGCTTGTTTATTTCGCTCTGCTATTCATTTATTCGCTTAACATTTGGGGTGACATATGATGGGCATGATTTAGGAATTCACCCAGGGGCGTTATTGCCCTGAAGGTCTAGACACTAGTGTAGCGCCGGATTCTAAACCACGATCCCCATCGGAGAACATCTTGGTTTAAGTCAGAAGCCTTGCTTGCCTTGGGGCGTTGGATCTGATATAGATCGCGCTGACATTCCTTGATGTGAGACGGGTTTGATGTGAGGGGCGCGGCCAAGGTACTTGACATTAACCAGTAGCCTATTCGAATTTTGGGCTTTGATATCCTATGGGGAACTTTGTTTTGACAGCCACATGTTTAGGGCGATATAGCGATATTACGTATGTTAATGTTAGTAAAGATGTGGATCGTTTGCTACTGGGGGTGACTTGTATGTTGGTTCGCCTTCATTGTTGAGCACATATGATATGATTTACACACATGATTTACACATTAGTATATTTTGTATTTCTTTTACAAGATACGACGAGTACACGGATTTCATCCTTACTTATGGGATATCGCCTCCTGGTCAGCAGGAGGAGGCAAAGAGCACCACAGCAGAGCTGTATATATAGCTCCTCCCTTCCCTCCCACCCCAGTCATTCTCTTTGCCTGTGTTAGTGATAGGAAGAGGTAAAGTGAGGTGTTAGTTTTAGATTCTTCAATCAAGTGTTTATTATTTTTAAAATGGTGCCACTGAGTGCTACTTTGTGCCAGGGTGTAGCCTAGACCAGATCAATCTCTTCAGTAACAAAAGAGAAGCATTTGGTGGCTTTAAAGCAATGGGAACTTGTGGGACATAATTCTCACTGCGCCTCCCATACTTTGATGCTACCCTTTCGGTGATGGCCTAAGCTGCAATTAACTCGGGCTTCATCTTCTTGCAGGACTACAGGAGGGACCCAATGGACCTCTGAACCCTGTTGTGGCTGTCATGTTGTCGGGCAGCATACAAGGTAAATGCAGACTTTATTTCTCTACGGGACAGTGGGGTTATTCTGCACTTCTAATGGACTCAGGAGCTCTATCTGTGAAGAGCTTTTTCCCGGGCGCCACACAGAGTGTTTTTATATGCTGATCACGTTAAAGGCTTAAAACATTTCATTTAACTGGTGATGTGTTGTGCGCAAGATTGTTATGGGCCATGCTTGTAGGGGCTCCTCGCAAAGCTTCCATTAGTCAAGTTCAGTACGGCTGTTACATATTGTGAAAACGTGGCCCAATGATTACAAAGACTGCTGTGTGTTTTTTCTCGCACTGGTGTTAAGACTACTGTGCGGATACTCTGCTTATGGTTTGTTATTTTCTCCCGGGGTCAAATATGGCGACCGGGAGTTCGTGTTAGGTGACGCCCATGATGGGCGGAGTAGTATACTTTCCCCCCATACACGGGGCATTCATTCGGAGTGCCGGGGGGACGAAGTGCGGGTACGCCCACGATTGGCGTAGTCGTCTTCCCGCTATTGGATGGGCTCTTTCCCCCTTACTAGGCACATTCAGTCGGAGTGCCAGGGGATGACGTGTGGATGCGCCCACGATGGGCGGAGTTATCTTCACGCCGTTGGATGGGCTCCTTCCCCCTTTCTAGGCACTTTCAATCAGGTGTGCCGGGGAATGAGGTGCAGGTACGCCCACGAAGGACGGAGCTCTGTAGTGGCGCTCTCCCTCCGTTCCGGTTCACACTTACCAGCTTTAGATTCAGAATGTAATTGTGCCGGAGGGAGAGTTTGGGCTGCAAGTGTTCACACACATTTTGATGCAAGTCTGTCTGTTATACTTTTCTCCACTACAATAGGAGGAAAGTTTTCAGGGACGTATTTTACTGTTCTGAGGTCCAGTAGACCAGGCAGGTAGTTGCTCTAATCCGTGCACATATATTAATGAAGGGACAGTTAGCAACTTCTGAGACTGCACGCACATTAAAATTGTGGTTTTTGGGGGCGGAGCTAGCCTAGGCAGAACATGGACGTGTTTTCTAATAGCTCCTGATTGTTCTATTGAAAAATTAGCCTTATAAGAGATTTCCACAAGAATAATAGCTGACACTCTACCCATAAACGCATGGGACCCTGAGGTTTTACTAATTATGTGAATCTGACAGTCCGGATCCACGATAGACACGATACAGCGCTCCTGCATGAAGCCGCTTTGATAGCACATGGAGCAGCCATTACGGGCCTACAGTTACCTTTTTTTTCCCTCAACAGCAACCTACTCTACAAACTACAAGAGAGTCCGGGTGCACCTTTGGGTATACAGTACTGCCTTTTTACCTCCTCTCAGATATCTACATATTACTGTATACTCCTCTGCCACCTTTATACCAATATGGTGGACCTGGAAGCATGGGAAAGGAACCTTTTGCAGTGCATGGAATTGCATTACACTGAACTAAAGCAAGACTTGATGTCGCTGATGGAACTTGCTATACGATTGCCGCAAACCACACCAGCAATGCCACAGCATAGAGGGCTCGAAGCAACTTCTGCTTATGGCAATACCCACTACGCCAATGAAGGTGATGAGACCAAGGATCATACGATCTCATCTGAAAGCTGGTTACCGCAACTTCATCATGGTCCCCAACATGTGCTGGCTCGTAATGGAGAATGTGAGACCACCCTATCTATAACTCTTCCCGGCCCTGTAGATTCTCTTACCCGCTCATCAACAGCCACAACCCCTTGTGAGGATACCAGGAGATTGACAGAGTACACTTTTCAGGGTAGACCCGACTCCTTAAAGGCTTGGTGGCAGGACTTGGCGCTGTATGAGAGCAACATCGCGACTTATACCCCTTTCTGCATTGCGATGCAGCTTTGTCTGACACTCAGGCTCCCGCAACCTTGCCATACAGACCTGCCTGGAAATGAAGTTCGACCCCAGGAATATACATCCAAGTGCGACAGCTCTCTAGGCACAGCAGCGTTCTTCCTCCTTGGTGAGAGAGATACGCTGCTTTTTGAGGATCCTTCTTGCTCAGCCAGGGACATACTGACACAGGAACTGGTGAAGAGTCAGATTCGCTATGGTGTTGGTTAACACCATTATATATTCCTCTGCCCTAACCCGGTCATGTATTGTGTTAAAAGGTTCCAGGTTTCTATTTTATTTCACACTGCCTTGTCTTTGTCGCAGTGCAGGATGTCCTTACGTTAAGCATACTTTGATCTTATGATGGTTCACCATGTTTTTTCATAATATACTTTCTAGTCAACTTTAAGCTGCAAGTTTTTAACATTTTGTTCATATTATTGTTCATCCTTATATACTTGTTTGATTGTAACCTGTTCTTATGCTGTTTATCTTAACTCACATAAGTCAATAATTCAGTGTCACACTCCTTACTATGCCGTGCTGTTCCCTGAAGATCTGTCATAACATATCTGCAGATATATTTTAGGCCATGTTCTCTGCCTCTTGTTTAATTCTATATGTCTCCCTAAACGCCAGTTTATTTTGCTTTCTTTCAAGGGTCTAAAGTTATGCTTGTGGCCATTGTTTGCATTACCTGGGTAATAGAACTCTCTCAACTACATATCTTGCATGTTTGCTGCATGTTGGAGCATGATTTCTTTCTCCCATTTCGAGCATACACTTCTTGTATTTTAAATTCAGCAACTTTATGCTTGTAGCTCATAGCTGGCCCACTCAGAGATATTTAGTCCTTAGCTCATATATTTTTCTTGGTTTCAGATACAAATATCTTTTGCTTCATAAGCCTAGGTCATGCTCGACCCAGAAATGGGTATTGCTTGACCTCTACTTGCTTGTTAATTTATTCTATTGAGAAATAGGCTACACTCAAAAGTCCGCCATGTAATGCTCACACATAGTATAAGTCTATAACTTCATTAGACCCTAGCTGAGGTTGTGATAATATAGATATCTCATTAACTATACTAGCCTGAGTGGATCCTCCTTTAAGAGTTATAGCAATATTATATCAGTCCCAAGCTCTGATTTTCCCTAACCAAACAACGCTTAACAGCTCAGAGACATGCTACCTAAATGTCGCAGCTTTTTCTGGATTGATGGCCTTACTGGTGGTTTCTACGCAAAACCCTAATTTGGTATACTGTATATGGCTATATTTTACTTTTAAGTGTAATCATGTCCTATGTTACAGGCGACTCTTCTTTTCGAGCTAGCCCTGCAAGCAATCTAGTCCAATATTGTCTCCTCTGGCTATTGGTCTTTTTTATGATATCTGTTATGTCACATTATAGGAACTGTGTGGTTAAGATTCTAGATATGCTAGCTGTCTTTTACCTAAGCATTTTAGTTTAAATGTCCAATGTTTATATATCTATGCCTTATCCCCTCTACTTACCCATCTGTTCTATTTGTGAAGTTTGCTATTATGACTTAAACTACCTTTAAGGGAAAATTCTCAAGTGTGCTCCCACTCTATTTATAGCTCCCATCTTTTACTAATTAGGGATATATATGTGAGCTATATTTTAAGCTTTGATATAGGGGCAATGGTATACTACATGCTATCCTAAGTATTCCCATACATTTTTAGTTTATACCAACCTCCTTTAAGCGTGTACATAAGGGATCTATAGCTTTTTCAGGATATAACTTTCTCACACACCTCCCATCTCCATTAGACCCCTCTCCTCCCTTTCCCGCCGGCGATCTTTACCTGCGGGTCATATCCCTCTTCCTTTTACCCGCATCGCCTATAGTTGGCACCTCCCCAGGAGAGGGGCTCATGTAGTAATTCTTTACCTTTTATATCTATAGAAACGTCCCCCCCCTGTTGGTATCTTATCTAGCAATCTACCTTTACTTCCACATGCCCTAGTTTTAATTTAATTTAGGAGTGTACTCAAAACCCCTGAGATCCAATTCCATTCCATTATAAATAGCCCTGTAGTCTGTAGCTCCATAATAATTTATCTAGCTCTGCCCCCCCCCCTCTTCCCCTCTCCCCCCCATTATGAGCGGCTCTTGCCCGCTGCGTTTCCCATTCCCCCATATACTCGGGCCTACGGGAGGCCTGATAAAAGCCAGTTCCCTATCTCTCACTATTTTCAGCTTATAGAACACCTCTTCCCTGGGAGTAGGGACCACTTATTCCCTTTATTAAAAAATCGAGGCTTCATCCCTATATGTTCCAGTCACACTTGCTTTGTTTACACTGATGGCATTTCATATTTCAGGTCATAAAGGTGGTGCTATAACTTATGTCAATTGTTATCCCTCTGTTTTAGTTCTAGATATTTTCCATGTCATTGACTCCTACTTTTATATAAATATTGAATTTCTAGTGGCTAGATACTACTATAACAAATACTATATTAGCACTCCAATGTTTTAATCCTTGTATACCTTCCATACGTGAAATGTATCAGTTATTTTTATTGTATCTGTTTCATGCTGGGACACACCCTCTTGTTATTTTCATTTAATGCCTCAATAAAAATTTATTTAAAAAAAAAAAAAAAAATTGTGGTTTTTGTCATTTAAAGGAACAGTAGCAATAGTTTTTTTGCTTTATGAAGGCTAACCTATGTTATGGTTATCTTAATATTTTCAGCTTTATTGATATCGCTCATACTTTGTGTCTGAGGATGTTATGTACGGTACTTTAATATTTAAAGAAACAGTACCGCTTTTTGAATGTCAAATTGATTCCCTTCTACAGCTTTTGTTTTTCGGGGTCTATTGACTCCGGTTAATCCATGCCACTTTTCTTCTCGCTACTGTGGGTCTAGGATTTTAAGGGCCGCATGCAGTACTCTGCGGTTCCTTTTCTGCTTTATATGGAATTACGGCACTTGACATCACCTGATTCATGTTTTAGCGATGTGTATTCACAACAATGTTAACGCTTTAATTGGATTGTTTTTTGCACATCAGCAATAAGAAGTTTATTTGAAAAAAGAAAAAAAAAAAAAGGTGTTTCCCACCTTTTTCTAAGACCTTATGCTCCTAAAGATAATGCTGTTGGGGAGAATGTTGACAATGGTCATTGTACTACATTCCTACAGTGTCCACGACATATTGGGACCCACATGGTGTACTTGCATTCTGTGTTTTTATTCACAGGTGGAGGGCTCCGTCTTTTTTCTAGTATGACGAGTCAATTTAAAAAAAAAAAAAAAAAAAAGACTTGCTACTTCCTAAGGGGGTAGTTTCTTCTTTCAAAGATTCAGAAAGGACAACTTTTGGCTATTCCTTTCAAGGAAAAGACCCTATTCGAGCCTGACATTACAGGAGGTAAGAGTCACCTCCTCCCTCAAGATAAAACCTCTAAGCAAAGGGGACGACAGAGTAATTTTCGTTCCTTTCGAAATTTCAAGGGAGTCCCCTCTTCCTCTTCCACTATACAGGAAGGGAATTATTCACAAGCCAAGTCCACATGGAGACCCAGCCAGTCTTGAATCAAAGGTAAACAACCCAAGAAGCCTGCTGCTGCTACCAAGAAAGCATGAAGGGGGTGACTTCCGATCCGGGACCGGATCTAGTAGGGGGCAGACTTTCTCTCTTTGTCCAGGCTTGGATAAGAGACGTTCAGGATCCCTGGACACTAGAAATCGTGTCTCAAAGGTATCAGTTGGAGTTCAAAAATTCGTTCCCCAGAGGAAGGTTTCTCTTTCACGATTGTCTGTAGACCAGATAAAGAGAGGCGTTCTTACATTGTGTAAGAGACCTCTTCTCCATGGGAGTAATTTGTCCCGTTCCGATAGAGGAACAGGAGTTTAACTCAAATCTCTGTTCCCAAAATAGAGGGAACGTTCCGACCCATTTTAGATCTCAAAAGTCTAAACAAAATTTCTCAGAGTTCCATCCTTCAAGATGGAGACTATTCGGACAATTCTTCCATTGATCCAGGAGGGTCAATATATGACTACCGTGGATTTGAAGGATGCATATCTTCATATTCCTATCGACAGAAATCACCACAAGTTGAGGTTTGCCTTTCTGGACAAACATTTTCAGTTTGTGGTCCTTCCTTTCAGTATGGTCACAGCACCCAGAATTTTCACAAAGGTTCTGGGGTCTCTGCTGGCGGATCTCAGGCCGCGGGGCATTGCAGTGGCGCCTTGTCTGGACGATATTCTGATCCAGGCGTCGTCTTATCAGCTGACAGTCTTATACCGACATTGTTCTGTCCTTTCTAAGGACTCACGGGGGGGAAGGTGAATCTAGAAAAGAGTTCACTAATTCTAAAGACATGGGTTCCTTTCCTGGGAACTCCAATCGACTCTCTATCCATGAAGATCTTTTTGACGGAAGTCAGAAAGTTAAAGATTCTGAATACATGCCAATCCCTTCAGTCCAATCCTCGGCCGTCAGTGGCTCAGTGCATGGAGGCAATTGGATTGATGGTGGCTGCAATGGACATTATTCCGTTTGCTCGTTTTCATCTCAGACCTCTACAACTGAGCATGCTCAGACAATGGAATGGAGATTATGCAAATTTGTCTCCGCAAATAGATCTGGATCAGGAGACAAGGGGCTCTTTTCTTTGGTGGTTGTTGCCGGATCATCTGTCCCAAGGGACGTTCTTCCGCAGACCCTCATGGGTGATAGTGACAACGGACGCCAGCCTGATAGGATGGGGTGCAGTCTGGAACTCCCTGAAGGCTGTGTGGACTCAGTCGGAGTCTCTACTTCCTATCAATATTCTGGAGTTGAGAGCAATATTTAATGCACTTCAGGCTTTGGCCTCAGCTAAATTCATCAGATTCCAGTCGGAAATCATCACGACTGTGGCTTACATCAATCATCAGGGAGGAACAAGGAGTTCCTTAGTGATGACAGAAGTATCCAAGATACTTCAGTGGGCGGAAGCTCACTCTTGTTATCTGTCAGCAATCTACATCCCAGGAGTGGACAGACGTTTCATCCGGGGGAATGGGAACTCCATCCGGAGGTCTTTGCCAACCTGATTCTCAGATGGGGCAGGCGGGAGCTAGATCTTTTGACATCTCGTCAGAATGCCAAGCTTCCGAGATACGGACCCAGGTCCAGAGATCCTCAGGCCGAACTGATAGATGCCTTTGTCGTTCAACCTAGATTATGTGTTCCCTCTGTTTGCTCTCCTTCCACGGGTGATTGCTCGAGTCAAACAGGAGAAGGTTTCGGTGATCCTCATCGCTCCTGCGTGACCTCGCAGGACTTAGTAGGCCGATCTGGTGGACATGTCATCTCTGCCACAGTGGAAGCTTCCATTGTGGCAGGACATTTTCATTCAGGGACCCTTCCATCATCCACATCTAATTTCTCTGCAGCTGACTGCTTGGCGATTGAACGCTTGATTTTATCTAAGCGAGGGTTCTCTGATTCGGTCATTGATACTTTGATTCAGGCACGTACGCCATGTTACTAGAAAGATTTTCCATAAGATATGACGTAAATATCTTATTGGTGCGAATCCAAGGGCTACTCATGGAGTAAGATTAGGATTCCTAGGATTTTATCTTTTCTCCAGGAAGGATTGGAGAAAGGGGTGTCAGCAAGTTCCTTTAAGGGACAGATTTCTGCTCTATTTTACTACACAAACATCTGGCAGATGTCCCG
>NW_026512961.1:7500-10000 GCF_027579735.1 Bombina bombina | reverse complement strand
GGACCTTGTGACAGAAGGTCTGGTCTTAACGGAAGAGTCCATGGCTGGCAAGATGCCATCCGGACAAGATCCGCATACCAAAACCTGTGAGGCCATGCCGGAGCTATTAGCAGAACAAACGAGCATTCCCTCAGAATCTTGGAGATTACTCTTGGAAGAAGAACTAGAGGCGGAAAGATATAGGCAGGATGATACTTCCAAGGAAGTGATAATGCATCCACTGCCTCCGCCTGAGGATCCCGGGATCTGGACAGATACCTGGGAAGTTTCTTGTTTAGATGAGAGGCCATCAGATCTATCTCTGGGAGCCCCCACAATTGAACAATCTGAAGAAATACCTCTGGGTGAAGAGACCATTCGCCCGGATGCAACGTTTGGCGACTGAGATAATCCGCTTCCCAATTGTCTACACCTGGGATATGAACCGCAGAGATTAGACAGGAGCTGGATTCCGCCCAAACCAAAATTCGAGATACTTCTTTCATAGCCAGAGGACTGTGAGTCCCTCCTTGATGATTGATGTATGCCACAGTTGTGACATTGTCTGTCTGAAAACAAATGAACGATTCTCTCTTCAGAAGAGGCCAAAACTGAAGAGCTCTGAAAATTGCACGGAGTTCCAAAATATTGATCGGTAATCTCACCTCCTGAGATTCCCAAACTCCTTGTGCCGTCAGAGATCCCCACACAGCTCCCCAACCTGTGAGACTTGCATCTGTTGAAATTACAGTCCAGGTCGGAAGAACAAAAGAAGCCCCCTGAATTAAACGATGGTGATTTGTCCACCACGTTAGAGAGTGTCGAACAATCGGTTTTAAAGATATTAATTGAGATATCTTCGTGTAATCCCTGCACCATTGGTTCAGCATACAGAGCTGAAGAGGTCGCATGTGAAAACGAGCAAAGGGGATCGCGTCCGATGCAGCAGTCATAAGACCTAGAATTTCCATGCATAAGGCTACCGAAGGGAATGATTGTGACTGAAGGTTTCGACAAGCTGTAATCAATTTTAGACGTCTCTTGTCTGTTAAAGACAGAGTCATGGACACTGAATCTATCTGGAAACCCAGAAAGGTTACCCTTGTTTGAGGAATCAAAGAACTTTTTGGTAAATTGATCCTCCAACCATGATCTTGAAGAAACAACACAAGTCGATTCGTATGAGACTCTGCTAAATGTAAAGACGGAGCAAGTACCAAGATATCGTCCAAATAAGGAAATACCACAATACCCTGTTCTCTGATTACAGACAGAAGGGCACCGAGAATCTTTGTGAAAATTCTTGGAGCTGTAGCAAGGCCAAACGGTAGAGCCACAAATTGGTAATGCTTGTCTAGAAAAGAGAATCTCAGGAACTGATAATGATCTGGATGAATCGGAATATGCAGATATGCATCCTGTAAATCTATTGTGGACATATAATTCCCTTGCTGAACAAAAGGCAATATAGTCCTTACAGTTACCATCTTGAACGTTGGTATCCTTACATAACGATTCAATAATTTTAGATCCAGAACTGGTCTGAAGGAATTCTCCTTCTTTGGTACAATGAAGAGATTTGAATAAAACCCCATCCCCTGTTCCGGAACTGGAACTGGCATAATTACTCCAGCCAACTCTAGATCTGAAACACAATTCAGAAATGCTTGAGCTTTCACTGGATTTACTGGGACATGGGAAAGAAAAAATCTCTTTGCAGGAGGTCTCATCTTGAAACCAATTCTGTACCCTTCTGAAACAATGTTCTGAATCCAAAGATTGTGAACAGATTTGATCCAAATTTCTTTGAAAAAACGTAACCTGCCCCCTACCAGCTGAACTGGAATGAGGGCCGTACCTTCATGTGAACTTAGAAGCAGGCTTTGCCTTTCTAGCAGGCTTGGATTTATTCCAGACTGGAGATGGTTTCCAAACTGAAACTGCTCCTGAGGACGAAGGATCAGGCTTTTGTTCTTTGTTGAAACGAAAGGAACGAAAACGATTGTTAGCCCTGTTTTTACCTTTAGATTTTTTATCCTGTGGTAAAAAAGTTCCTTTCCCACCAGTAACAGTTGAAATAATAGAATCCAACTGAGAACCAAATAATTTGTTTCCCTGGAAAGAAATGGAAAGTAGAGTTGATTTAGAAGCCATATCAGCATTCCAAGTCTTAAGCCATAAAGCTCTTCTGGCTAAGATAGCCAGAGACATAAATCTAACATCAACTCTAATAATATCAAAAATGGCATCACAGATGAAATTATTAGCATGCTGGAGAAAAATAATAATATCATGAGAATCACGATTTGTTACTTGTTGCGCTAGAGTTTCCAACCAAAAAGTTGAAGCTGCAGCAACATCAGCCAATGATATAGCAGGTCTAAGAAGATTACCTGAACATAGATAAGCTTTTCTTAGAAAAGATTCAATTTTTCTATCTAAAGGATCCTTAAACGAGGTACCATCTGACGTAGGAATGGTAGTACGTTTAGCAAGGGTAGAAATAGCCCCATCAACTTTA
>NW_026512961.1:0-2500 GCF_027579735.1 Bombina bombina | reverse complement strand
ACCTGAGATCAGTGACTGAGTGGTTACTATCAAGAAAATGTCGTGCCACAGGTTGTCCAGATTTTCCGCTGTCGAGTGCAGCTCTAATACTTGAACGGTGATTCGCCATTCGAGTTCTGGCATCATCAGTAGATTTCCCAATATAAAATTTCCCACATGGGCAATTGAGGAGGTATATAATATGTGTTGTGGTACATGTTAGGAACCAGTTGATCTTGTACTTTTTCTTTTTTTCGGGGTGTTGAAACACATTTCCAGTATGCATACTGTTACATGTGACGCAACTCAAACATTTGAAGCACCCATTTTTCTTCTTAAGCCATGATTGCTTTTCCGTAATAGGGGAAATATCCGTTTTCATAAGGCGGTCTCGTAAACTTCGCCCTCTTTTGTAAGATAATCTTGGTGCCCTCCACTGCTTGAATGGTAAGTTACTATCTGTTTCAATAATCTTCCACTCATCTTTAATAGCTCTCAGGATCAGATACTGATCAGGTGAATAAGTTGTGACGAAGGTCATTCGTTTTTCAGCCTCACTCCTAGTGGCCTTAACCTCCATCTGGTTGGTACTTTCACAGATGGCTAGGAGTTCTTTCTTCTTATATCCTCTTTGTGTGAATCTCTCCGTCATCTCTGTCAGCTGGAGACGACATAAATCCCCATCAGTATTATTTCTCCTGACCCTCTGATATTGGGCTTTAGGTATGTTCTTGATGAGTGAGGGTTGGTGACAGCTTCTCGCATGTAGTACAGTATTCCGATCCGTACTTTTTCTGTACAGTGTAGTTCCAAGTGCACCGTTCTTCTTGAATACTCTTACGTCCAAATAATCGACAGTATCCTTACTGGCCACATATTGAAACCTGATGGTACTTTCCATGGTATTAAGTGTTTGTATCCATTGGCTCAAAGATTCTTCGTCCCCTCTCCAGACAAGGAACAAATCGTCTATATATCTACAATAAAAGTAAATTGCTGGATTCTCATAGACGTTCATCAAAGTTGTTTCATATTCCTCCATAAATAGATTCGCCAGCGATGGGGCCACATTCGATCCCATCGCTGTACCTGCAATTTGTAGGTAAAAGATGTTGTTGAATCTAAAGTAGTTCTTTTCTAGGCACATAGAAAGGAGGTCAATCAGGATATGCTCTGGTGGGCCAACATAGGGCATTCGCCTTAAAGCTTTTGCTACTGCTGTTATTCCTGCGGAGTGGGGAATGACCGTATATAAACTTGAGACATCCATGGTAACAAGTAGATAATGGATTTCCATGTGCGATATAGTGGCTTGCCTGTGGTCTCATATTCCGCTTAATTGCTAGGTGCGGGTATTTTTAGGTAATTTTTAGGTGCTTATATCTCTTACTTTATATATAATTTTTGGTGGCGCTTTAATATCTGTTTGATATTACTTATCACTGTTTTAATGACGAGATTCTTTTTAGACTATAAAGGTTTGGGTATTTTAGAATATACATACACAAGTGTGTGTGTTTGGTTGTAGTTAATAAGGAAATTATGTCACTTTGTACCTCAGATCTCTGTAGTTGTAGCTAATATGTAAAATATGGGTTGGTGATGACAGCTCATATTATGATTACATATATGTTATACAAGCACTTAATGTGTGGTTTTGAGTAATAACCTAGGGATTTGATCTGTTGAGGGTTTGTTAGTTTTGGTTTGACGACAGTGAGGCCTGCGATGATGGCTATTGACCTATGAGAACGTGAGGGGTGTGGCCGCAATTGTCAGGATGACAGTTGCCTTTGGCTGCGATCTGACCGTACGGCCTGTATTGTAATGAATATTCTATGGGATATGCGCTACTAGAGTGCACTTGATCTCTAGCTCAGATGATAACATTTGACCTATGCGATCTGGAGGGATGTGCTCGTGGACGACTGACCCAAGTTGCGATCAGATTACACAGGGCACACTTGTATTATGTGGGAAAGAGGCGACTTGTAATCGGTGCGCTCCTTGTGTTCTGGCTATTTGAACAAATAAGGAACTATCTGCTTTAGTCTGTTTTCCATCATGTAATGAGGTAGAGAGGGGTGTGTATTCCTGACCTATGAGAGTAGGAGGTGTGTCTAGTAGTGTTATGACAGCAGCATTTGGTTACGATATGATCGCAAGCAGGTATAAAGTGCTTTTATAGAAATCGTCTTGTGTTTTCTGTTTAGTGATACCTCACATTTAGGTGCTGTTAAGGTACAGCAATAAAAAATAGCTTGGCTTTTTGTTTTGATGATCCAAATAAAAGTAGTATACAGGTGAATGGTGGTTGTAGATTTACACCTATGAGAGGAGGAGGTGTGTCAAGGAGTGTTATGACAGCAGCAGCATTGGATTACGATGTGATCGTAAGCAGGTATATAGTGCTTTTATAGAAATCGTTTTGTGTTTGGTGTTTAGTGACTCCTCACATTTAGGTGCTGTGAAGGTACAGCAAAACAATAGCTTGGTCTTTTGTTTTGATGATACATATAAA
>NW_026512960.1:0-52567 GCF_027579735.1 Bombina bombina | reverse complement strand
AACGATCGGCACAATTTTATCTTAATCAAACCGGGTGAATTAATGTCTACTATAGACCTAAAGGATGCATACCTACACATCCCTATCCTCAATGATCACCATTAATAGTTTTCCTTTAATGTGTTTACATTTGCTTTTTTTACCAACTGCAGAGTAAAAAAATGTATGAAGATTAGCTTTTTAAGGTTTATTTGTGTATATTAAAGCTCTGATTTTGTGTTTTGAAGCCACAACCTATTAAATAGGTTGAGCTTGTAGGAATAATCACATCTCATTACTGTATCACATTGTGTACATATACATGTTTGTTTATCTTATATCTGTCCATAAATAATCACCAGTACTTGGAGAGAACAATGGAAAATCAACATTTTATTACCTTATCTCTGCTATATCCCACTGGGAGTGTAATTTCTTCTGCTGGCTGTGTTTACAAAGCTTATCTATAGCTTGGACCTGCGGCCACAAACTTTCAGAATAGGTGGGGATACCACAGGCTAAATCAACTATTTCAAATCCCAATATGAGGGTAAAGGAGCTACTTGTAAACGATTTAATACACTCCAGCAGGTAAAGTGGATAATTGGAAACAAATTAAAGGGGAGAAAAATTGAGTAAACTGTCCCTTTAATGCATTCCTATCAGACTAATGTTTTAGCTTCTAAAGGTATCTGTCCTCCCTCTGTTCTATGCAGGAGAGTTCTTAAGTTTTTTGCTCTAGGATTTTATAGATTTTGTACACTCTACTGTGTCTGAAATGTTGGCGGCTAAGCCTCCTTCAAGTAAGGTCCGTTTCTGATAATCCCTAATTTATCTGATTAAAGGGGAAATTATACACCAAAATGAATATAGGCTATTTAAATAAAGCATTGATTATAGATAAAATTTGCATTTGACATGCATTACCTATTTTGCAGCTAACTCTCCTAAAATGGAAAAAATATGCAGGGTGTTTCACTGAATATGTATACTATGTGCGTGCTATACTCTAATCACTGAGCTATTGTTTTTTTCCCCCCTGTCTACAGCCACAAAGTTACGAACTGACATGCCTTGCTCACTGAAGTTATATTAGGTCTGCTGAGAAACTGTTTTATTTGTAAAATAAGAACAGTAAAGGAGATACACATAACTGCCTAAAACTATCCAGCTTTCTCTGTCTCCTTGTAGCACTGTGCAGCTCCTCACTCCCTCTCTCCCTCGCCTTATCGCACTAAACTTCTCACAGACACGTCTCTAAGAAACTATCTCCTTCTAGCCAGGATCATATTTCACTGAGAAGGGAGTGTAGCTCCCTGTAAGCTAATTTGTTACCTTGTAACCAACCGGTGCAGCAGAGGAGGCATAGCTGTCTGATTTTAGGCAAATTAGCTTCTACACAGAGGGAGCTAAACTTCTAACACACTTCTCAGTGAAATATGATCCTGACTAGAAGTAGATTGTTTTTCAGAGAAGTGTCTGTGCGAAGTTTAGTCTGGTGAGAGTGAGTAAGGAGCTGCACGGTGAGGAAATGGGAGACAGACAAAGCTGGAGAGTTTTAGGCAGTTCTGTGTATCTCTTACTGTTTTTATTTTACAAATAAAACATTTTCTCAACAGACCTTATAAAACTTGTTCAGTTAGTGACTTATTGGATGTAAGGGAGTTGGTTAGGGAGTGAGGGAAAAACAATAGCTCAGTGATTATAGTACGCAAGTATACATCTTCGATGAAAAACCCTGCATGGTTTTTCCCATTTTTAGGAGTTAGCTGCAAAATAGTTAATGAATGTCAATTGCAAATTTTATCTACACTTAATGTTTTTTTAAATAGCTTATATTAATTTTGGTGTTTAAATAGATCTGTTTGTTAAGCTGCATGTTTCAGACCCTTTTTTGTATGATTTCATATGAAAGCTTTTCAGCAAACGGTTTCCTTTTTTAGGCCAGCTATTAGTATTGCTTGTGTTGCTGCAACCTGTACTCTTTGTTGAAGTGATGCACCGAAATGGAAATTCTGGAACAAAACCGAACGCAGAAAATCCAGGATGCACAAAATTGAAAGTGATGATTTTACCAATGATTTACCAAAAATAACAGGCAAAAAAAAATAGCCAAAAATAGCCAGAAATGGAAAACGTTTCTGTGGCCGACATTTCGGTGCATCCCTACTTTGGTGTTATATCTTATCTGAGTAGTTTTCTGATGGATCTGCGGGTATAGAGCTTTGGAATCAGTTAAGACTTTGAAGGTCAACTAATGCTTTCATTTATGAGGCAGCTGTTGACATTATTAAGATTGTCAAAATTATGGCATCGGCAGTCCATTGTGGTTCAGTGGTCAACAGCCTAATAAGACATGGTTTCTCAGTCCTGTTTTTGTCCCTTCTTTTTAATTGAATAGTTTTGTTTGAGCCTGGATTAGATGCTATTTTTTCTACTGTTACTGGACCCTTTCTATCTCAGGACAAAAAGTCTAACAGTGAGATTAGGACTTCTAATCATTTTTATTCCTTTTGTCAATTTTAGAACCTAAAGTCCTCTTTCATTTAGAAACAGGGCTTCCTGACAGCCATATTCAAATTGGATCACGTCTAAGAAACCTGCCTTCGCTATTAAGTCAGCATGAAGGTATGACCTCCAGAATTTCTGTTGGGAGGTAGTTTACGCCTTTTTCAGGGAGTTTAGTTTCAACTGTTAAGATCCATGGGTTTTAAATTTAGTTTCCATCGTGATTTCATTATTCAGATAGAGCATACAATTTTTAAAAACTTTTCAATTTACAAGTACTGGAGCATTTGCCACTTGTTGGCTCTTTTGTAAAGAGGCTTCTATTGTTCAAATTTGTAGACTTTTGCTTGTTTTTTTTTTTTTTTTTTGAAGTTTTATCACTTTTGATCTGGGTGCCTTTTCTGAAGCTGCTGTTAGGAAAGTTCTGCAGTGCTTAGTGCCTTAGTAGAAACGTCCTGCTTCAGGTGTATGTCCCTCTCTATTTTATAGTGATCTTGTGGACTTTACTTCTTGGGTATATATTCCACACATGACTCAAATCCAATAAAGAAAATTATGGTTACCTGATAAATTAATTTCTTTCATGATGGTAAGAGTCTGCAAGCTCCACCCTTCTTTTTTCAGGCAGCAGTACTTGTTTTGCACTTCTTTGCCCCGCTTTATTTTTCCTGCTTTTCTGTTTTCTTCTTAAACAGGAAGAGTCCACAGCTGCATTCATTACTTTTGGTAGTTCAGAACCTGGCCACCAGGAGCAGGCAAAGGCTTAAATACCTCCCCCACTTCCCTCATTCCCCGTCATTCTTTGCCTTTCATCACATGAGGTTGGCAAAGAAGTGTCAGAAGTTTAAATGGAGGGTAATACTCTTCGAAATGGGACTGGAGTTTTAAGTAATCCTGTCAGCGTCTCAGTGAGAGCATGGATGAAAGAGTCCGCAATCAGCGTTGACGAGTTTTGCTGCCTGCCTTTATTCACTCAAGTCCATGTCAGAAGCAAAGCTACTATCTGTCACACTTGAAGGACCGTGTCCTTGTTCCACGGTGTAGATTCTTGTAAGATGGTTTAATTTATTTCAATATGGGAATGTAATGTTAAAGAAAGAAGTTAGGGTCCCAGTGGGACTCCTTTTATCTTATGGAATCAAGGGTTAATATCTCGGTGGGGGGTTATTGAACAGGGGGGACTCTAATCATGTTTGCTATGTGGTTTTGTCTGCTATTGTGTAGTGATACTTGCGCCCATGGCTATTCATACATAACGGCTTTATTTCATCAGTTTGCGTGGTCCGAGGGACTGGTGCGCTTTTTTTGGCTTACACGTTGCACCTCGTGACCGGGTGTGGTCACGTTGTCTTCCATTTCCGCACCTTGACCAAGTGGCGACGGAGAGAGTCTGTTTGTTAGTTGTCTGGTTCACAGGAGGTGGTGAGTGCCCCAGCCATTGGAGGTGTAAGGTGCCGTTGGTGTTTGTCCATAATTGACAATCTCCAAGTTATGGAGGATTCAGATTTTTTGGAGACAGATATCTCAGATTCGGAGTATATGTCTTGGGAAGAGTATGAAATGGCCAGGGTTATCCATGCCCATCAGTTATGTTCCGATTGCCAGTACTCTCTTCCCCCGAGTCAGGGAATTTAGAGTGTGTGGAGCCATCCGCCCTGAGGATTCTATGTCCCAAGAGGCGCGTGTCCCAGAGCCTTTCTTTGTTAAGCAGCAGGTGTCCCTAGGGCCATTACTCCTTCTCCAGAAGGCGACTTGTTTCCTCCAGAGGTTTTCTTATATGGACAACTGTAAAAAACAGAAACAGAGGCGCCACATGTGTAGATCAATAGATACCAAGACGTGAATCTGGACAAGACACAGGATACTCACAAACATGAAGGCACTCTCTTGTGCCTGTTAGAGGCAGGCTGGTAGTATCGTTTGTGAGTATCCTGTGTCTTGTCCAGATTCACGTCTTGGTATCTATTGATCTACACATGTGGCGCCTCTGTTTCTGTTTTTTACAGTTGTCCATATAAGAAAATTACATCACTTGTGAAGTGAAGACCGAGAGCTGCCTTTTCCACTTTCCCTTTCTCAGACGGACTTATTTTGGGACTTTTTATTTGCACCGTTTATATTAGACACCTTCCAGTGTAACGTGTGTATTTTTACACATATACTTTTGTATTTTCATTTTTGTATTTACATATCATAATAAATAAGTTCATATTTGATTTCAACAATTTATGTATTAATTCTATAGTAATTTTTTATTTTAGTTTTGCTTTTATTAATTTTATATGGGTTTATTATTACATATTTACACTAGGGTCACCCACACCACCTGTTAAGTAAGCGCCTCCTATAGGTTATCTGTGACATACAGTCACAGAGTTTCCAGTTCGTAGTATTTATATTCCTCCAGAGGTTACAGCATGGTCCCGTATGGCCATATCTATGGCGCTGGCGCATTTTATATCTTAGTGAAGTGTTTTTAAGATACTCTCCGTGTTCTGTTAACCAGGGTTCGTCGGGCGCGGGATCACCTGAGTCAGTTAGACCTTCTGGGAAAGCTATGGCCTCTGATGCTTCAGGGGCTCCACCCTCTGGGCCGGAGTCGTCCATTGATCCGGAGGTGGAACATTTTGCCTTCCGTTATAGACTGGCGCATGTTCGTGTCCTACTAAGACATGTTTTGGTGGTGCTGGAGGATTCCAGTCCTACTGGGCCAAGGGATCTGCGGTGCTGGACGGCAGGCTGGGTTAGACGTGTAGGGATGAAGACAATCTAACGTATCCGTTTTTTCTTTTCTTTAAGTATCTGTTCCAGTTCTGAGCTTGGGAGGATGGGGCTTCTAATCGGCTGGTCTGGTTGGCGTTCCGTTTTTCTTGGGCGTTCACCTTCGGGTGCTGCCTTCATTTTATTTAAATCCGGATAGGATATATTTGATTTGTTTTAGGAAGCTCATGTCTACTATAATTTTCCATTTGGGAACTTATATTTTAACTTATACTTCTTTTGAAGCTGCGTGTTTTATATATCTGACTAAGTTATGATTATAGTTTGTTTTCAATGTTTGTTTTTTTGGGGCTTTGATTTTTCTTGGACAGTTCAGGTGTTCCTTGTACCAGGCAGGTACTGGTCGGACGCTAGCTGCTGTTAGGGAACATGTCACCCACGTGGTGCCGGTTATCCTGTCATGTGTTGAATCGTTCACTTGTTGGAGTATTCGTTTGTTGTTTACTTTTCCATTAATTGAGGAGGTGTTTCATTTTCTTATATGTCAACTTGCTCCTCGTCCTCGATGTATAGAGTGTCGGAGGGATTGTATAGGTCCTCTGCCGTCCCTTATGTGGGGATCCGTCTATGACTCCTCGTGGGTCCTGGAAGTTTCTTTGGCCTCGGTTCTCCATTCCCAAGGGGTTTTGAAAGGTCGGGATGACCGTGGGACAGCTGGGGTACCAGTGTGGATAATGATTTTCGTTTCAATCTTGGTATTTTCCGGGTGTCTGTTTTTCTTGTTACCTAGTCGCAGGAACTCCTTGAGGTTGCGGGGATTGGTTCTCCCTTCTCGAGTAGTCTGGTCATCTGGATACAGGAGTTTGGGTATGTCTGTCTCCCCCCTTTTTTCAGTTTCTCGCCCGCTTCATAAGTTGGAGTGCAGGGGTTGGTTTTCTTCCCTTTTTTTCCTTGGCAACCGCCTCTGCTCCACTTCTCAGAGGGATTTCTGGGGTTGTCTGTTATTTCTGGTACAGGTTTTTCTGGGAGGCTGATCCTTTGAGGATCTGTGACTTCCATCTAGGGGGCGTATTTCGCTCGCCGGTGTAGCCTAGTGGGTCGCCTAGTTGCCACATGGTTAATCCCGCTAATGTGGTATGTCTCCATTTTATGAAGACCTGTCTGGTAAACCCCAGGGTCCTTGGACTTGGAGTTGCCCTAGAACATCTAGGAGCTCTTGGTTTTTGGGGTTGCAAGGGGAGGATCCAGGGTTCTGCTCCACCTACGGGTGCGAATTGCCATCTCTGGGGCCTGTCTAGATGTCTTCTATGATATTGGTCTGAGTCTCTTGCGAGCATCCAATGTTCAAGGCCACGGGGGTGTGGAATGCTCTACCTAGAATGCCCTTCTCTGTATGAGGCAACTGAGTGGTTTCTCAGGACATACGGGCTGTCCCGGGTTTCGGGGGGTCTGGCCTAGAGCCATGTCTCTTGTCTGAGTTTTTAGGCTCCGGGTCGCTGCACTCGGTCCTGGGCGATTCCGTTTCAAGCTTTAGGGTTTAAAACGTGCGCTTTTCCCTTGGGAGGGTTGGTTTTATATCTCATGGGAGATTTGGTATCAGCCTGAAAGATTGCTACCTTCAGGTGGATCTGCGGGTGTCGCCAGGCATTAAGATGGACTCGAGGTTGTTTGTCCCATCTGAGCTGGTAGTACTGACCGTTGGGTTATTACTCAATGGTAGTGTTTTACCATTCCCTTTGGTCTCTTTGCCTTGCCTACGGCTGGGGAAGTGGTCCCCTTGGCTCTTGTCCTTTTGGGGAGGATTTGGAAGTATACAGTTTCAAAAGAAATAAGAAAATTAGGAGCGCTACAGCTGAAGGTGGGTGTGTCAGCAGGGAAAATATTATGTCAAATCCCAATAATAGGAAAC
Organism: Bombina bombina; assembly: GCF_027579735.1. Classification (NCBI taxonomy): domain Eukaryota; kingdom Metazoa; phylum Chordata; class Amphibia; order Anura; family Bombinatoridae; genus Bombina; species Bombina bombina. The sequence continues at coordinate 45,450 of NW_026512960.1, read as the reverse complement.
AATATAAAACCAAAGTAAGATAAATGGCTAAGCCAAATTTATTTAAACATACAAAAATATGCACATAAAATAAAACCAGAGCAATAAATCAATTAAAAACGGACGTCTCCGTTATAAAAGTTGCCACCACATACAAAATATATTGACATAATATTTTCCCTGCTGACACACCCACCTTCAGCTGTAGCGCTCCTAATTTTCTTATTTCTTTTGAAACTGTATACTTCCAAATCCTCCCCAAAAGGACAAGAGCCAAGGGGACCACTTCCCCAGCCGTAGGCAAGGCAAAGAGACCAAAGGGAATGGTAAAACACTACCATTGAGTAATAACCCAATCGTCAGTACTACCAGCTCAGATGGGACAAACAACCTCGAGTCCATCTTAATGCCTGGCGACACCCGCAGATCCACCTGAAGGTAGCAATCTTTCAGGCTGATACCAAATCTCCCATGAGATATAAAACCAATCCTCCCAAGGGAAAAGCTTTTTAAATTTGGTTTTATATTGTTTCCTATTATTGGGATTTGGCATAATATTTTCCCTGCTGACACACCCACCTTCAGCTGTAGCGCTCCTAATTTTCTTATTTCTTTTGGTCTAATGTTTAACCTATTGTGAGGGACACTTAGGTTTTTTAGGAGTCTGGTGGCACACTCAGCGCACACTAATATTTGCTCTTTATCAAGTATACAGTTTCCATGGAGACCCTGTGGGTCCTTATTGTCTCGTTTGAGGATTCTTTTCTTCCCTCCTTGCGTGTGGGATGTCAGGGGGCTAACTCTGGTACTAGTCTGTGCCCTATCTCCCTTTTTGTGAGTGTTCCTTCTTAGAGGAATTTGAACACGTAGAGCCAGTTGTAGTAGCTTTTTCTGTCTAGCAAGCGGAAGGTTTGCAGTTTGAAACTAGCGGTATCTACTTGCACCTGGTATATGCGATCGCAAACCTTATATCGTGGCAGTTGCTAGTAATTGGTCTGAGTGGTTCTCCAATGGGTTGGGGGGGTTCTCGGGTGTTCCTTTCTCAACTGGTTGCATTGCTGCTGGTGTTGGATATCACTAAGGGCTAGATTCCTGGCGGGAGTTTCAGTCGATAATTCGGCACTCTCTGCAGGATGGAGTATCTTGAAGATTTAGGGTCAGCTTGCTGCCCTGGATCTGGAACTCGCGAGTTCTGTCAGTTGTGTTCTGTGTTCACAGTGAGCTCTTTTCTTTGGGACAGTTAGTTTTTCATCCTGTCGGTGGGCCCCGGGGTTTCCTTCGTTCTTGATATGGTTTTCTTACCTATATATGGCTAGTTTTAGCGGTTGTCTGCTAGAGTAGGGTTCAGTGGGGAGTTTGACTTCCTTGGAGCACCATTAGTTATATGGTGCTGTGTCAGAGGATCTGAGTTTGGATTTTGTTCTTCCTCTCGAGCGCTTTCTCATAGGTTGGGAGTGTCTCTTGGGAGAGGGACTTCTTAGAGAGTGTTTTCCTTGGCTGGTTGTCCTGTAACAACCTCCGTTTCGATTGTTTTCGGCCGGCCCTATCCGTTGGTCCTTTGGATCTCTTTTTGGGTTCTCCGATCTCCCCTTTGGGGGTAGGTGGTGGTGCCTTTCTTTTGAATAAGTTTGTGCGATTTGGGAGCTTTGCGGGGCTTGGCTCCTCAGAGGCATTGTGCTTAGTGGAATCTAAGGATTTTGAGTGGTCTCCAGCACGTCATGCCGGTTGTTTAACTGATGGGCAGTAATTTTTTCAGTTTTTTTATGGGTAATTTCAGACTTTGGTGCCCTTCGAAGGAGCCGCCTTCTGTACCCGCCTTTCGTTTGCATTCAGTGTCCTCTATAGCTTGGCTATTTATTTTCCCAAAAGTAATGAATGCAGCTGTGGACTCTTCCCGTTTAAGAAGAAAAACTTAAATTATGCTTACCTGATAAAAAAATTTCTTCTGACGGGAAGAGTCCACAGCTCCCCGCCCGCATTTATCGATGTGGCGGCTGTGATTTAATTTTTCTTCTGGCACCTTTTCACCCTGATATTTCTCCTACTGTTTCTTATTCCCTTGGCAGAATGAGTGGGGGAGGTATCTAAGCCTTTGGCTGGGGTGTCTTTGCCTCCTCCTGGTGGCCTGGTTCTGAATTCCCAAAAGTAATGAATGCAGCTTTGGACTCTTCCCGTCAGAAGAAAAGAAAATTATCAGGTAAGCATAATTTAAGTTTTTTTCTTATCTCTTGGCTATTTGTATGACTTAGGATCATGGGAAGTGAGAGGGATTTTAAGCTCTGGTGTTTTAGAGTATCTTTTGCCTCATAGTAGTCAGGAAGGGAATTCCCACAAGTGATGACTGGTGAACTCTCGCCATCATAAAATAAATCGGGTAAGCATAAATGTATGATAGGGAAGCCCTTGTGTTTATAGAGAGTGATAAAATATCTGTTTTCCAAGCAAACTCAGCTCATTTTAAGTTGTGGCTTCAAAAAGGGAAAAATAGCTTTTCCATATACAAAAATTAACCTAAAGTAACAATTTTAATGCTTTAGTATAACAAACTATTGGAAACACTTTAAAGCGACCGTAAATAAAGTTTTCTTCAAGACGTGTTGAAATGTATGCATTGCCTTGAGTATGGTTGTAGTCGATATATATATATATATATATATATATATATATATATATATATATATATATATGCACAGTTTATACCGATTCACTGTAATTCAATGATGTGAAAGGATTCCCCTCTAGTGACGTATCGCTTATGTGCTTTTGATAATAGAATTTCTGTAAACCCCCCTTCTGTATGCCCCTTCCCATTTTAGAATTCACACTGTTGGGGGCCGGCTCCTTTGACATTATGTAGGAAATTTAAAAGATTAGTTTAAAAGTAAAAAAATTAATTATCATTTAAAATATTTAGGGAGTATTTAGGTTATAAAATGTAAGTCAGATATCTTATGTTTAACATCGCTGTAAAGGTAAACCCATACTGTACAGTGTTTTTAATTTACTCATCTAGGTACTTTCAGTTTTTGATTGTAAATGCAAATCACAAATAAAATGGTCATTTAATAATGTTTTTATTCTACCTAGGATTTGGTATCAAAGATGCTTCATGTGGATCCACAGCAAAGATTAACTGCTGCCCAGGTACTAAAGCATCCCTGGATAGTACACTGTGACCAGCTGCCTCAGTACCAACTGAATAGACAGGATGCTCCACATTTAGTAAAGGTATGGTAAACATATAAAATAAGAAGATTTTGTTTGTTTTCTACAGCTTTAAAATCACAAACTACAGTTTCATCTTCCATTGGAATGTTTGTTTTGTTAAATTATCTTGAAATCTTTTGACCATGACTCTTTTCAGAGTTGTTTTTTAGCTAATGTATATTCAAATAATTATTTTTGAGATGACAGGATATTCAGAAATAAATACAACTATATAAGTAACAACTCTCTGGATCATATTAATATGCTGGTGTTCAGTATGTGTCCTGTAAGAGGATTGTCCTGTTACAGTTGAGAAACCTTTTAAGAGAATTGAGATATATATATATATATATATATATATATTATTTTTTTTTTTTATTATTATTTAAATCGGCTTTATTAAAAGTAATAAATTGATACAGTGCAGTAATATAAAGGTTTGCATTTACATATGTTTACATTTTGTATAATGTACATTGAGTGCAGCTGACATTTCTTTCATGTAATTGGCAAGAGTCCATGAGCTAGTGGCATATGGGATATACAATCCTACCAGGATTCCCAAACCTCAAAATGCTTATAAATACATCCCTCACCACACCCACAATTCAGTTTTACAAACTTTGCCTCCTATGGAGGTGGTGAAGTAAGTTTGTGCTAAGATTGCTACGTTGATATGCGCTTCTCAGCATTTTGAAGCCCGATTCCTCTCAGAGTACAGTGAATGTCAGAGGGATGTGAAGGGAGCATCACCTATTGAATGCAATGTTTTTCCTCACTGGAGATCTATTTCATAGGTTCTCTGTTATCGGTCGTAGAGATTCATCTCCTACCTCCCTTTTCAGATCGACGATATACTCTCATATTCCATTAGCTCTACTGATAACCGTATCAGTACTGGTTTGGCTATCTGCTATATGTGGATGGGTATCTTTTGGTAAGTAAGTTTTCATTACTTAAGACACTCTCAGCTATGGGTTGGCACTTTATGTATTTATATAAAGTTCTAAATATATGTTTTGTACTTATATTTGCCATGATTCAGGTTTCAGAATATTTCCTTTTGCCGACAGTCAGTTTCATATCTGGGAAATGCATTTTTTAGGAAAATTTATTTTTTACCTGGGGTATAGTCTTTTTTTTATATGACTGTCATTTTAAATTTCGGGCAGAATTAGGCTCACGAGGGTGCAAAATGCCAAAGTATATTGTGTCATTTCTGGCGCAAGAATTTCTTTGGCGCGAAGTTACGTTTCATGACGCAAATTCGTCATTTCCGGCGTCTTTGTCGACGTTGAGTCCTTTCACAAGGTTGCGTCTTCAATGACGCAAGTGTGTCATTTCCGGATGTTGTTAGCACCAAAAAATGTTCTCTGTTTGTTTGTGTGTCATACTTGGCGCCAAATATTTTCATTATTTTAAACCCCATTCCTATATGCCTCTTGCCTTTTTTCTCTATCAGAGGGCTATGCTGTTTGCATTTTTTTTTACCATTCCTGAAACTGCCATATAAGGAAATTGATAATTTTGCTTTATATGTTGTTTTTTTCTCTTACATTTGCAAGATGTCTCTATCTGATCCTGTCTCAGAATTCACTGTTGGAACCCTGCTGACTGATAACAGTTCTAACAAAGCTAAGTACATTTGTTGTAATCTTGTGGAGATTATATCTCCAGCTGTGGTTTGTATTAAATTGTCATGATAAACTTTTACATGCAGAGAATGTGTCCATCAGTAATAGTACATTGCCTGTTGCTGTTCCTTTAACATCTAATGTACAAGATATACCTGTGAATTTATTGCTGATTCTATTCAGAAGGCTTTGTCTGCCATCCTGCCTTCTAATAAATGTAAGGTCTTTTAAAACTTCTCATAAAGTTGATGAAATTTTAAATGACCGAAAAAATACTGAATTATCCTCCTCTGATGAGGATCTATCTGATTCAGAAGATCCTTCCTCAGCGATTGACACTGACAAACTTTTTATTTAAAATGGTGTACATTCATTCTTTGTTAAAGAAGTGTTGATTATATTGGATATTGAGAAGACTAGTCCTCTTGATATTAAAACTAGTAAACGTTTAAATTCTGTTTATAAACCTCCTGTGGTTTTTCCAGTTCCTGATGCTATTTTGGATATGATTTCTAAGAAATGGAATAGGCCTGGTACTACTTTTATTCCTTCTTCAAGGTTTAAAAAATTGTATCTTTTGCCAGCAGTTACTTTAGAGTTTTGGGAAAAGATCCCCAAAGTTGATGGGGCTATCTCTACTCTTGATAATGTACTACTATTCCTACGGAAGATCTAGTAGATCCTTTAGATAGGAAACTTTTCTAAAGAAAGCCTATTTTTATTCAGGTCATCTCAGGCCTGCAATTTATTTTGCTGATGTTGCAGCTGCTTCAACCTTTTGGTTGGAATCTTTAGCGCAACAAGTATTGGATCATGATTTATCTAGCATTGTTAACTTGATTCAACATGCTAATAATTTTATTTGTGATGCCATTTTTTGATTTCATACAAATTGATGTTAAATCTATGTCTTTAGCTATTTTAGCTAGAAGAGTTTTGTGGCTTAAATCTTGGAATGCTGACATGACTTCTAAGTCCAGATTGCTATCTCTTTATTTCCAAGGTCATAAGTTATTTGGTTCTCAGTTGGATTCAATAATTTCAACTGTCACTGGGGGGAAGGGAGTTTTTTTGCCTCAGGGTTAAAGACCTAAGGGTAAATCTAAAGCTTCTAAACGTTTTTGTTCCTTTTGACAAAATAAGGAACAGAAACCTAATCCCTCCCCCAAGGAATCTGTTTCCAATTGGAAGCCTTCCTCAAATTGGAATAAATCCAAGCCATTTAAGAGATCAAAGCCAGCCCCCAAGTCTGCATGACAGTGCGATCCTCATTCCAGCTCAGCTGTTAGGGGGCAGATTAAGATTTTTCAAAGATGTTTGGACCAATTCGGTCCAAAATCAATGGATTCAGAGTATTGTCTCTCAGGGGTACAGAATAGGATTCAGAGTAAGACCGCCTGTGAGAAGATTTTTTTTTCTCTCACGCATCCCTGCAAACCCTGTAAAGGCTCAGGCTTTCCTGAAGTGTGTTTTAGACCTGGAGTTATCAGGGGTAATCATGCCAGTTCTTTTTCAAGAACAGGGTCTGGGGTATTATTCAAATGTATTCATTGTCCCAAAGAAGAAAATTCATTCAGACCAGTTTTGGATCTAAAAATTTTGAATCAATATGTAAGAGTACCAACTTTCAAAATGGTGACTATAAGGACTATTCTGCCTTTTGTTCAGCAAGGGCATTTATATGTCCACAATAGACTTGTCTTCATATTCCGATTCATCCAGATCACTATCAGTTCCTGAGATTCTCTTTTTCTAGACAAGCATTACCAATTTGTTGCTCTTCCTTTTGGCCTAGCGACAGCTCCAAGAATCTTTTCAAAGGTTCTCGGTGCCCTACTCTCTGTAATCAGAGAGGGGAACTGCGGTGTTTCCTTATGTGGACGATATCTTGGTACTTGCTCAGTCTTTACGTTCTGCAGAATCTCACACAAATCAACTAGTGTTGTTTCTTCAAAAACATGGTTGGAGGATCAATTTACAAAAAAGTTCTTTGATTCCTCAGACAAGGGTAACCTTTTTTAGGTTTCCAGATAGATTCAGTGTCCATGACTTTGTCTCTAATGGACAAGAGATGTTTGAAATTGGTTGCAGCCTGTCGGAACCTTCAGTCTCAGTTATTCCCTTTAGTTGCTACGTGCATGGAAGTTTTAGGTCTCATGACTGTAGCATCGGATGCGATCCCCTTTGCTCGTTTTCATATGAGACTTTCCAGCATTGTATACTGAATCAATGGTGCAGGTATTATACAAAGATATCACAATTAATATCCTTAAATCCCAATGTTCGACTATCTCTGACTTGGTGGTTAGATCACCATTGTAGGTTCTAGGGGCCTCTTTCGTTCGTCCAACCTGGACTGTGATCACAACAGATGCGAGTCTTTCAGGTTGGGGAGCTGTTAAGGGATCTCTGACAGCACAAGGGGTTTGGAAATCTCGAGGCAAGATTACCAATGAATATTTTGGAACTCGGTGCGATACTCAGGGCACTTAAGTTTTGGCTTCTATTGAAGAGAGAACTGTTCATTTGTTTTCAGACAGACAATATCACATCTGTGGCATATGTCAATCATCAGAGTGGGACTCACAGTCCTCAAGCTATGAAGAAGTATCTTGGATACTTGTTTGGGCGGAATCCAGCTCCTGTCTAATTTCTGCGGTTCATATCCCAGGTATAGACAATTGGGAAGCGGATTATCTCAGTCGTCAGACTTTACATCCAGGAGAGTGGTCTCTCCATCCAAATGTGTTTTCTCAAATTGTTCAGATGTGGGGTCTTTCAGAAATAGTTCTGATGGCATCTGATGGCATCTAAACAAGAAATTTTCCAAGGTACCTGTCCAGGTCCAGGGATCCTCGGGCAGAAGCAGTGTATGCATTGACACTTCCTTGGTGTTATCAACCTGCTTATATTTTCCCGCCTTTAGTTCTTCTTCCAAGAGTGATCTCCAAAATCATCATGGAGCAATCGTTTGTGTTGCTGGTGGCTCCAGCATGGCCTCACAGGTTTTGGTATGCGGATCTTGATCGGATGTCCAGTTGCCAACCTTGGCCACTTCCAATAAGACCAGACCTTCTGTCTCAAGGTTCATTTTTCCATCAGTATCTCAAATCATTAAATTTGAAGGTATGGAAATTGAACGCCTAGTGCTTAGTCATAGAGGTTTCTCTGATTCAGTGATTAATACTATGTACAGGCTCGCACATCTGTTTCTAGAAGGATATATCATCAAGTTTGGGAGACTTACATTTCATGGTGTTTCTCTCATAAATTCTCTTGGCATTCTTTTAGAATTCCTAGAATTTTACAGTTTCTTCAGGATGGTTTGGATAAGGGTTTGTCTGCAAATTCCTTGGAAGGACAAATCTCTGCTCTTTCTGTTTTATTCCTCGGAAAAATTGCTAAAGTTCCTGATATTCACTGTTTTGTACAAGCTTTGGTTTGTATCAAGCCTGTCATCAAATCAGTCTCCTCCTTGGAGTCTTAATTTGGTTTTGAAGGCTTTACAGGCTCCTCCATTTGAGCCTATGCATTCTGTGGACATTAAACTACTTTCTTGGAAAGTGTTGTTCCTTTTGGACATCTCTTCTACTAGAAGAGTTTCTGTATTATCTGCTTCTCTTGTGATTCTCCTTTCTGATTTTTCATCAGGAATAAGGCAGGTTTGCGGACTTCATTTAAATTCTTACCTAAGGTTGTGAATTCTAAAATTAATAGAGAAATTGTCCCTTCTTTGTGTTCTAATCCTAAGAATTCTTTGGAGAGATCTTTACATTCTTTGGATGTGGTGAGAGCTCTGAAATATTATGTTGAAGCTACTTAAGATTTCAGGAAGACTTCTAGTGTGTTATCTTTTCTGGTTCCAGAAAGGTCAGAAGGATTCTGCCGTTTCTTTGGCATCATGGTTAAAGCTTTTGATTCATCAAGCTTATTTGGAGTCGGGTAAGTCCCGCCTCAGAGAATTACAGCTCATTCTACTAGAATGAAGCTTCAGTTGATCAGATTTGCAAAGCAGCAACTTGGTCTTCTTTGCATACATTTACTAAATTCTGCCATTTTGATGTATTTGCTTCTTCGGAAGCAGTTTTTGGTAGAAAGTTCTTCAGGCAGCTGTTTCAGTTTGATTTTTCTGCTTATGATTTAAGTTTTTCCTTTTATTTATTAGAATAAACTTATATTTGGGTTGTGGATTAATTTTTTTCAGCAAATTTGCTGTTTTATTTTTATCCCTCCCTCTCTAGTGACTCTTGCGTGGAGTTCCACTTCTTGGGTATTACTATCCCATACGTCACTAGCTCATGGATCTTGCCATTTACATGAAAGAAAAACATAATTTATGTAAGAACTTACTGATATCCATGAGGCCCACCCCTTTTTTATGGTAGTTATAATTTTTTCTTTCATGTAATTAGCAAGAGTCCATGAGCTAGTGACGTATGGAATATACATTCCTACCAGAAGGGCAAAGTTTCCCAAACCTCAAAATGCCTATAAATACACCCCTCACCACACCCACAATTCAGTTTTACAAACTTTGCCTCCGATGGAGGTGGTGAAGTAAGTTTGTGCTAGATTCTACGTTGATATGCGCTCCGCAGCAAGTTGGAGCCCGGTTTTCCTCTCAGCGTGCAGTGAATGTCAGAGGGATGTGAGGAGAGTATTGCCTATTTGAATGCAGTGATCTCCTTCTACGGGGTCTATTTCATAGGTTCTCTGTTATCGGTCGTAGAGATTCATCTCTTGCCTCCCTTTTCAGATCGACGATATACTTTATATATACCATTACCTCTGCTGATTCTCGTTTCAGTACTGGTTTGGCTTTCTACAAACATGTAGATGAGTGTCCTGGGGTAAGTAAATCTTATTTTCTGTGACACTCTAAGCTATGGTTGGGCACTTTGTTTATAAAGTTCTAAATATATGTATTCAAACATTTATTTGCCTTGACTCAGAATGTTCAACATTCCTTATTTTCAGACAGTCAGTTTCATATTTGGGATAATGCATTTGAATTAATCTTTTTTTTACCTTCAAAAATTTGACTTTTTTCCCTGTGGGCTGTTAGGCTCGCGGGGGCTGAAAATGCTTCATTTTATTGCGTCATTCTTGGCGCGGACTTTTTTGGCTCAAAAAATCTTTTCGTTTCGGCGTCATACGTGTCGCCGGAAGTTGCGTCATTTTTGACGTTATTTGCACCAAAAGTGTCGGCGTTCCGGATGTGGCGTCATTTTTGGCGCCAAAAGCATTTAGGCGCAAATAATGTGGGCGTCTTATTTGGCGCTAAAAAATATGGGCGTCGCTTTTGTCTCCACATTATTTAAGTCTCATTTCTCCAACATAGGTGTGTCCGGTCCACGGCGTCATCCTTACTTGTGGGATATTCTCCTCCCCAACAGGAAATGGCAAAGAGCCCAGCAAAGCTGGTCACATGATCCCTCCTAGGCTCCGCCTACCCCAGTCATTCTCTTTGCCGTTGTACAGGCAACATCTCCACGGAGATGGCTTAGAGTTTTTTAGTGTTTAACTGTAGTTTTTATTATTCAATCAAGAGTTTGTTATTTTGAAATAGTGCTGGTATGTACTATTTACTCAGAAACAGAAAAGAGATGAAGATTTCTGTTTGTATGAGGAAAATGATTTTAGCAACCGTAACTAAAATCCATGGCTGTTCCACACAGGACTGTTGAGAGCTACTAACTTCAGTTGGGGGAACAGTATGCAGTCTCTTGCTGCTTGAGGTATGACACATTCTAACAAGACGATGTAATGCTGGAAGCTGTCATTTTCCCTATGGGATCCGGTAAGCCATGTTTATTACGATCATAAATAAGGGCTTCACAAGGGCTTATTAAGACTGTAGACTTTTCTGGGCTAAATCGATTCATTATTAACACATATTTAGCCTTGAGGAATCATTTTATCTGGGTATTTTGATATAAGAATATCGGCAGGCACTGTATTAGACACCTTATTCCTTAGGGACTTTCCCAAAGCATAAGCAGAGCCTCATTTTCGCGCCGGTGTGGCGCACTTGTTTTTGAGAGGCATGGCATGCAGTCGCATGTGTGAGGAGCTCTGATACTTAGAAAAGACTTTCTGAAGGCGTCATTTGGTATCGTATTCCCCTTTGGGCTTGGTTGGGTCTCAGCAAAGCAGATACCAGGGACTGTAAAGGGGTTAAAGTTTAAAACGGCTCCGGTTCCGTTATTTTAAGGGTTAAAGCTTCCAAATTTGGTGTGCAATACTTTTAAGGCTTTAAGACACTGTGGTGAAAATTTGGTGAATTTTGTACAATTCCTTCATGTTTTTTCGCAATTGCAGTAATAAAGTGTGTTCAGTTTAAAATTTAAAGTGACAGTAACGGTTTTATTTTAAAACGTTTTTGTACTTTGTTATCAAGTTTATGCCTGTTTAACATGTCTGAACTACCAGATAGACTGTGTTCTGAATGTGGGGAAGCCAGAATTCCTATTCATTTAAATAAATGTGATTTATGTGATAATGACAATGATGCCCAAGATGATTCCTCAAGTGAGGGGAGTAAGCATGGTACTGCATCATTCCCTCCTTCGTCTACACGAGTCTTGCCCACTCAGGAGGCCCCTAGTACATCTAGCGCGCCAATACTCCTTACTATGCAACAATTAACGGCTGTAATGGATAATTCTGTCAAAAACATTTTAGCCCAAATGAACACTTGTCAGCGTAAGCGCGGCTGCTCTGTTTTAGATACTGAAGAGCATGGCAACGCTGATACTAATATCTCTGAAGGGCCCCTAACCCAGTCTGATGGGGCCAGGGAGGTTTTGTCTGAGGGAGAAATTACTGATTCAGGGAACATTTCTCAACAGGCTGAACCTGATGTGATTGCATTTAAATTTAAGTTGGAACATCTCCGCATTCTGCTTAAGGAGGTATTATCCACTCTGGATGATTGTGACAAGTTGGTCATCCCAGAGAAGCTATGTAAAATGGACAAGTTCCTAGAGGTGCCGGGGCTCCCAGAAGCTTTTCCTATACCCAAGCGGGTGGCGGACATTGTTAATAAAGAATGGGAAAGGCCCGGTATTCCTTTCGTCCCTCCCCCCATATTTAAAAAATTGTTTCCTTTGGTCGACCCCAGAAAGGACTTATGGCAGACAGTCCCCAAGGTCGAGGGAGCGGTTTCCACTTTAAACAAACGCACCACTATACCCATAGAGGATAGTTGTGCTTTCAAAGATCCTATGGATAAAAAATTAGAAGGTTTGCTTAAAAAGATGTTTGTTCAGCAGGGTTACCTTCTACAACCAATTGCATGCATTGTCCCTGTCGCTACAGCCGCATGTTTCTGGTTCGATGAGCTGATAAAGGCGGTCGATAGTGATTCTCCTCCTTATGAGGAGATTATGGACAGAATCAATGCTCTCAAATTGGCTAATTCTTTCACCCTAGACGCCACTTTGCAATTGGCTAGGTTAGCGGCTAAGAATTCTGGGTTTGCTATTGTGGCGCGCAGAGCGCTTTGGTTGAAATCTTGGTCGGCTGATGCGTCTTCCAAGAACAAGCTACTTAACATTCCTTTCAAGGGGAAAACGCTGTTTGGCCCTGACTTGAAAGAGATTATCTCTGATATCACTGGGGGTAAGGGCCACGCCCTTCCTCAGGATCGGCCTTTCAAGGCAAAAAATAAACCTAATTTTCGTCCCTTTCGTAGAAACGGACCAGCCCGAGGTGCTACGTCCTCTAAGCAAGAGGGTAATACTTCTCAAGCCAAGCCAGCTTGGAGACCAATGCAAGGCTGGAACAAGGGAAAGCAGGCCAAGAAACCTGCCACTGCTACCAAGACTGCATGAAATGTTGGCCCCCGATCCGGGACCGGATCTGGTGGGGGGCAGACTCTCTCTCTTCGCTCAGGCTTGGGCAAGAGATGTTCTGGATCCTTGGGCGCTAGAAATAGTCTCCCAAGGTTATCTTCTGGAATTCAAGGGACTTCCCCCAAGGGGGAGGTTCCACAGGTCTCAGTTGTCTTCAGACCACATAAAAAGACAGGCATTCTTACATTGTGTAGAAGACCTGTTAAAAATGGGAGTGATTCATCCTGTTCCATTAAGAGAACAAGGGATGGGGTTCTACTCCAATCTGTTCATAGTTCCCAAAAAAGAGGGAACGTTCAGACCAATCTTAGATCTCAAGATCTTAAACAAGTTTCTCAAGGTTCCATCGTTCAAGATGGAAACCATTCGAACTATTCTTCCTTCCATCCAGGAAGGTCAATTCATGACCACGGTGGATTTAAAGGATGCGTATCTACATATTCCTATCCACAAGGAACATCATCGGTTCCTAAGGTTCGCATTCCTGGACAAGCATTACCAGTTCGTGGCGCTTCCTTTCGGATTAGCCACTGCTCCAAGGATTTTCACAAAGGTACTAGGGTCCCTTCTAGCTGTGCTAAGACCAAGGGGCATTGCTGTAGTACCTTACTTGGACGACATTCTGATTCAAGCGTCGTCCCTTCCTCAAGCAAAGGCTCACACGGACATCGTCCTGGCCTTTCTCAGATCTCACGGATGGAAAGTGAACGTGGAAAAGAGTTCTCTATCTCCGTCAACAAGGGTTCCCTTCTTGGGAACAATAATAGACTCCTTAGAAATGAGGATATTTCTGACAGAGGCCAGAAAAACAAAGCTTCTAGACTCTTGTCGGATACTTCATTCCGTTCCTCTTCCTTCCATAGCTCAGTGCATGGAAGTGATCGGGTTGATGGTAGCGGCTATGGACATAGTTCCTTTTGCGCGCATTCATCTAAGACCATTACAACTGTGCATGCTCAGTCAGTGGAATGGGGATTATACAGACTTGTCTCCGAAGATACAAGTAAATCAGAGGACCAGAGACTCACTCCGTTGGTGGCTGTCCCTGGACAACCTGTCACGAGGGATGACATTCCGCAGACCAGAGTGGGTCATTGTCACGACCGACGCCAGTCTGATGGGCTGGGGCGCGGTCTGGGGATCCCTGAAAGCTCAGGGTCTTTGGTCTCGGGAAGAATCTCTTCTACCGATAAATATTCTGGAACTGAGAGCGATATTCAATGCTCTCAAGGCTTGGCCTCAGCTAGCGAGGGTCAAGTTCATACGGTTTCAATCAGACAACATGACAACTGTTGCGTACATCAACCATCAGGGGGGAACAAGGAGTTCCCTAGCGATGGAAGAAGTGACCAAAATCATTCTATGGGCGGAGTCTCACTCCTGCCACCTGTCCGCTATCCACATCCCAGGAGTGGAAAATTGGGAAGCGGATTTTCTGAGTCGTCAGACATTGCATCCGGGGGAGTGGGAACTCCATCCGGAAATCTTTGCCCAAGTCACTCAGCTGTGGGGCATTCCAGACATGGATCTGATGGCCTCTCGTCAGAACTTCAAAGTTCCTTGCTACGGGTCCAGATCCAGGGATCCCAAGGCGGCTCTAGTGGATGCACTAGTAGCACCTTGGACCTTCAAACTAGCTTATGTGTTCCCGCCGTTCCCTCTCATCCCCAGGCTGGTAGCCAGGATCAATCTGGAGTGGGCGTCGGTGATCTTGATAGCTCCTGCGTGGCCACGCAGGACTTGGTATGCAGATCTGGTGAATATGTCATCGGCTCCACCTTGGAAGCTACCTTTGAGACGAGACCTTCTTGTTCAGGGTCCGTTCGAACATCCGAACCTGGTTTCACTCCAGCTGACTGCTTGGAGATTGAACGCTTGATCTTATCGAAGCGAGGGTTCTCAGATTCTGTTATCGATACTCTTGTTCAGGCCAGAAAGCCTGTAACTAGAAAGATTTACCACAAAATTTGGAAAAAATATATCTGTTGGTGTGAATCTAAAGGATTCCCTTGGGACAAGGTTAAGATTCCTAAGATTCTATCCTTCCTTCAAGAAGGATTGGAAAAAGGATTATCTGCAAGTTCCCTGAAGGGACAGATTTCTGCCTTGTCTGTGTTACTTCACAAAAAGCTGGCAGCTGTGCCAGATGTTCAAGCCTTTGTTCAGGCTCTGGTTAGAATTAAGCCTGTTTACAAACCTTTGACTCCTCCTTGGAGTCTCAATTTAGTTCTTTCAGTTCTTCAGGGGGTTCCGTTTGAACCCTTACATTCCGTTGATATTAAGTTATTATCTTGGAAAGTTTTGTTTTTAGTTGCAATCTCTTCTGCTAGAAGAGTTTCAGAATTATCTGCTCTGCAGTGTTCTCCTCCTTATCTGGTGTTCCATGCAGATAAGGTGGTTTTACGTACTAAACCTGGTTTTCTTCCAAAAGTTGTTTCTAACAAAAACATTAACCAGGAGATTATCGTACCTTCTCTGTGTCCGAAACCAGTTTCAAAGAAGGAACGTTTGTTGCACAATTTGGATGTTGTTCGCGCTCTAAAATTCTATTTAGATGCTACAAAGGATTTTAGACAAACATCTTCCTTGTTTGTTGTTTATTCTGGTAAAAGGAGAGGTCAAAAAGCAACTTCTACCTCTCTCTCTTTTTGGATTAAAAGCATCATCAGATTGGCTTACGAGACTGCCGGACGGCAGCCTCCCGAAAGAATCA
This sequence comes from Bombina bombina, assembly GCF_027579735.1. Lineage (NCBI taxonomy): Eukaryota > Metazoa > Chordata > Amphibia > Anura > Bombinatoridae > Bombina > Bombina bombina. Next base: position 30,061 of record NW_026512960.1, on the reverse strand, counting down.
CAGCTCATTCCACTAGGGCTGTGGCTTCCACATGGGCCTTCAAGAACGAGGCTTCTGTTGATCAGATATGTAGGGCAGCGACTTGGTCTTCACTGCACACTTTTACCAAATTTTACAAGTTTGATACTTTTGCTTCTTCTGAGGCTATTTTTGGGAGAAAGGTTTTGCAAGCCGTGGTGCCTTCCATTTAGGTGACCTGATTTGCTCCCTCCCTTCATCCGTGTCCTAAAGCTTTGGTATTGGTTCCCACAAGTAAGGATGACGCCGTGGACCGGACACACCTATGTTGGAGAAAACAGAATTTATGTTTACCTGATAAATTACTTTCTCCAACGGTGTGTCCGGTCCACGGCCCGCCCTGGTTTTTTTAATCAGGTCTGATAATTTATTTTCTTTAACTACAGTCACCACGGTACCATATGGTTTCTCCTATGCAAATATTCCTCCTTAACGTCGGTCGAATGACTGGGGTAGGCGGAGCCTAGGAGGGATCATGTGACCAGCTTTGCTGGGCTCTTTGCCATTTCCTGTTGGGGAGGAGAATATCCCACAAGTAAGGATGACGCCGTGGACCGGACACACCGTTTATTCATTGCTTCTGGTTGCTAGAAGCTTGTTCTTTGGCATTTTTTCCCATTCCTTAAATGACAGTTTAAGGAATTTGATCAATTTTGCTTTATATGTTGTTTTTTCTCTTACATATTGCAAGATGTCTCACGTTGCATCTGAGTCAGAAGATACTACAGGAAAATCGCTGTCTAGTGCTGGATCTACCAAAGCTAAGTGTATCTGCTGTAAACTTTTGGTAGCTATTCTCCGGCTGTTGTTTGTATTAATTGTCATGACAAATTGTTAATGCAGATAATAATTTCCTTTAGTAATGTACCCATTGTCCTGTTGCAGTTCCTTTCAACATCTAAGGTGCAGAATGTTCCTTGAAAACATAAGAGAATTTTGTTTCTGAATCCAATTAAAGAAGGCTATGTCTGTTATTTTCTCTTCCTAGTAAAACGTAAAAACTTTTAAAACTTCTCTCCCTACAGATGAAACTTTTATTAAATGAACATCATCATTCTGATTCTGATGATCTCTCTGGTTCAGAGATTTCTGTCTCAGAGATTGATGCTGATAAACTCTCCATATTTATTTAAAATGGATTTTACTTCGTTCTTTTCCTTACTAAAGAAGTACTAATTGCTTTAGAATAGAGGATTCTGGGTCCTCTTGATACTAATTCTAAACGTTAGATAAGGTATTTAAAATCTCCTGTGGTTATTCCAGAAGTTTTTCCTGTTCCTAATGCTATTTCTGCAGTAATTTCCAAAGAATGGGATAATTTGGGTATTCATTTACTCCTTCTAAACGTTTTAAGCAATTATATCCTGTGCCGTCTGACAGATTAGAATTTTTGGGACAAGATCCCTAAAGGTTGATGGGGGCTATTTCTACCCTTGCTAAACGTACTACTATTCCTACGTCAGATGGTACTCCTCGTTTAAGGATCCTTCTAGATAGGAAAATTGAATCCTTTCTAAGAAAAGCTTATCTGTGTTCAGGTAATCTTCTAGACCTGCTATATCTTTGGCTGATGTTGCTGCAGCTTCAACTTTTTGGTTGGAAACTTTAGCGCAACAAGTAACACATCGTGATTCTCATGATATTATTATTCTTCTTACAGCATGCTAATAATTTTATCTGTGATGCCATTTTTGATATTATCAGAGTTGATGTCAGGTTTATGTCTCTAGCTATTTTAGCTAGAAGAGCTTTATGGCTTAAGACTTGGAATGCTGATATGGCTTCTAAATCAACTTTACTTTCCATTTCTTTCCAGGGTAACAAATTATTTGGTTCTCAGTTGGATTCCATTATTTCAACTGTTACTGGTGGGAAAGGAACTTTTTACCACAGGATAAAAAATCTAAAGGTAAAAACAGGGCTAATAATCGTTTTCGTTCCTTTCGTTTCAACAAAGAACATAAAGCTGATCCTTCATCTCAGGAGCAGTTTCAGTTGGAAGACCATCTCCAGTCTGGAATAAATCCAAGCCAGCTAGAAAGGCAAAGCCTGCTTCTAAGTCCACATGAAGGTGCGGGCCCTCATTCCAGCTCCAGCTGGTAGGGGGGCAGGTTACGTTTTTTCAAGGAAATTTGGATCAATTCTGTTCACAATCTTTGGATTCAGAGCATTGTTTCAGAAGGGTACAGAATTGGTTTCAAGTTGAGACCTCCTGCAAAGAGATTTTTTCTTTCCCGTGTCCCAGTAAATCCAGTAAAGCTCAAGCATTTCTGAAATGTGTTTCAGATCTAGAGTTGACTGGAGTAATTATGCCAGTTCCAGTTCCGGAACAGGGGATGGGGTTTTATTCAAATCTCTTCATTGTACCAAAGAAGGAGAATTCTTTTCAGACCAGTTCTGGATCTAAAAATATTGAATCGTTATGTAAGGATACCAACGTTCAAGATGGTAACTGTAAGGACTATCTTACCTTTTGTTCAGCAAGGGAATTATATGTCCACAATAGATTTACAGGATGCATATCTGCATATTCCGATTCATCCAGATCATTATCAGTTCCTGAGATTCTCGTTTCTGGACAAGCATTACCAGTTTGTGGCTCTGCCGTTTGGCCTAGCTACAGCTCCAAGAATTTTTACAAAGGTTCTCGGTGCCCTGCTGTCTGTAATCAGAGAACAGGGTATTGTGGTATTCCTTATTTGGACGATATCTTGGTACTTGCTCAGTCTTTACATTTAGCAGAATCTCATACGAATCGACTTGTGTTGTTTCTTCAAGATCATGGTTGGAGGATTCAATTTACCAAAAAGTTCTTTGATTCCTCAGACAAGGGTAACCTTTCTGGGTTTCCAGATGGATTCAGTGTCCATGACTCTGTCTTTAACAGACAAGAGACGTCTAAAAGTTGATTGCAGCTTGTCGAAACCTTCAGTCACAATCTTCCCTTCGGTAGCCTTATGCATGGAAATTCTAGGTCTTATGACTGCTGCAATCGGACGCGATCCCCTTTGCTCGTTTTCACATGCGACCTCTTCAGCTCTGTATGCTGAAGCAATGGTGCAAGGATTACACAAAGATATCTCAATTAATATCTTTAAAAACCGATTGTTCGACACTCTCTAACATGGTGGACAGATCACCATCGTTTAAAGTCAGGGGGCTTCTTTTGTGCTTCCGACCTGGACTGTAATTTCAACAGATGCAAGTCTCACAGGTTGGGGGAGCTGTGTGGGGATCTCTGACGGCACAAGGAGTTTGGGAATCTCAGGAGGTGAGATTACCGATCAATATTTTGGAACTCCGTGCAATTTTCAGAGCTCTTCAGTTTTGGCCTCTTCTGAAGAGAGAATCGTTCATTTGTTTTCAGACAGACAATGTCACAACTGTGGCATACATCAATCATCAAGGAGGGACTCACAGTCCTCTGGCTATGAAAGAAGTATCTCGAATTTTGGTTTGGGGCGGAATCCAGCTCCTGTCTAATCTCTGCGGTTCATATCCCAGGTGTAGACAATTGGGAAGCGGATTATCTCAGTCGCCAAACGTTGCATCCGGGCGAATGGTCTCTTCACCCAGAGTTATTTCTTCAGATTGTTCAAATGTGGGAACTTCCAGAAATAGATCTGATGGCGTCCCATCTAAACAAGAAACTTCCCAGGTATCTGTCCAGATCCCGGGATCCTCAGGGCGGAGGCAGTGGATGCATTATCACTTCCTTGGAAGTATCATCCTGCCTATATCTTTCCGCCTCTAGTTCTTCTTCCAAGAGTAATCTCCAAGATTCTGAAGGAATGCTCGTTTGTTCTGCTGGTAGCTCCGGCATGGCCTCACAGGTTTTGGTATGCGGATCTTGTCCGGATGGCCTCTTGCCAACCGTGGACTCTTCCGTTAAGACCAGACCTTCTGTCACAAGGTCCTTTTTTCCATCAGGATCTGAATCCTTAAATTTAAAGGTATGGAGATTGAACGCTTGATTCTTGGTCAAAGAGGTTTCTCTGACTCTGTGATTAATACTATGTTACAGGCTCGTAAATCTGTATCTCGAGAGATATATTATAGAGTCTGGAAGACTTATATTTCTTGGTGTCTTTCTCATCATTTTTCCTGGCATTCTTTTAGAATACCGAGAATTTTACAGTTCCTTCAGGATGGTTTAGATAAGGGTTTTGTCCGCAAGTTCTTTGAAAGGACAAATCTCTGCTCTTTCTGTTCTTTTTCACAGAAAGATTGCTATTCTTCCTGATATTCATTGTTTTGTACAAGCTTTGGTTCGTATAAAACCTGTCATTAAGTCAATTTCTCCTCCTTGGAGTTTGAATTTGGTTCTGGGAGCTCTTCAAGCTCCTCCGTTTGAACCTATGCATTCATTGGACATTAAATTACTTTCTTGGAAAGTTTTGTTCCTTTTGGCCATCTCTTCTGCCAGAAGAGTTTCTGAATTATCTGCTCTTTCTTGTGAGTCTCCTTTTCTGATTTTTCATCAGGATAAGGCGGTGTTGCGAACTTCTTTTGAATTTTTACCTAAAGTTGTGAATTCCAACAACATTAGTAGAGAAATTGTGGTTCCTTCATTATGTCCTAATCCTAAGAATTCTAAGGAGAAATCGTTGCATTCTTTGGATGTTGTTAGAGCTTTGAAATATTATGTTGAAGCTACGAAATCTTTTCGTAAGACTTCTAGTCTATTTGTTATCTTTTCCGGTTCTAGAAAAGGCCAGAAAGCTTCTGCCATTTCTTTGGCATCTTGGTTGAAATCTTTAATTCATCTTGCCTATGTTGAGTCGGGTAAAACTCCGCCTCAGAGAATTACAGCTCATTCTACTAGGTCAGTTTCTACTTCCTGGGCGTTTAGGAATGAAGCTTCGGTTTGACCAGATCTGCAAAGCAGCAACTTGGTCCTCTTTGCATACTTTTACTAAATTCTACCATTTTGATGTATTTTCTTCTTCTGAAGCAGTTTTTGGTAGAAAAGTACTTCAGGCAGCGGTTTTCAGTTTGAATCTTCTGCTTATGTTTTTCGTTAAACTTTATTTTTGGGTGTGGATTATTTTCAGCAGGAATTGGCTGTCTTTATTTTATCCCTCCCTCTCTAGTGACTCTTGTGTGGAAAGATCCACATCTTGGGTAGTCATTATCCCATACGTCACTAGCTCATGGACTCTTGCTAATTACATGAAAGAAAACATAATTTATGTAAGAACTTACCTGATAAATTCATTTCTTTCATATTAGCAAGAGTCCCATGAGGCCCGCCCTTTTTTTGTGGTGGTTATGATTTTGTATAAAGCACAATTATTCCAATTCCTTATTTTATATGCTTTCGCACTTTTTTTATCACCCCCACTTCTTGGCTATTTCGTTAAACTGAATTGTGGGTGTGGGTGAGGGGTGTATTTATAGGCATTTTGAGGTTTGGGAAACTTTGCCCCTCCTGGTAGGAATGTATATCCCATACGTCACTAGCTCATGGACTCTTGCTAATATGAAAGAAATGAATTTATCAGGTAAGTTCTTACATAAATTATGTTTTTGTATAAAGCACAATTATTTCCAAATTCCTTTGTTGATGCTTTTTACTCCTTTCTTTGTCACCCACTACTTGGCTATTCGTTAAACTAAATTGTGGGTGTGGTGAGGGGTGTATTTATAGGCATTTTGAGGTTTGGGAAACTTTGCCCCTCCTGGTAGGATTGTATATCCCATACGTCACTAGCTCATGGACTCTTGCCAATATGAAAGAAATTAATTTATCAGGTAAGTTCTTACATAAATTATGTTTTTTAACCCATTTCAGTTATCGAGCATGGAATCAGATGTAGGGGGTAGATGGATTATAATCACAGGTCTCCTATATAACAGACCCATAACATTAGCTAACTTCTATGCCCCAAACGCTAAACAAGCCCAGTTTTTCAAAAGGGTCACGAATAAAATCCTTCCAGTTCAGAATGGCTCCCTAGTGATGGCAGGGGACCTTAACATAGCGCTTGAACCTAACCTAGATTGCTCCCTGGGTAGGGGTAGCGTGCCCACCAAAACTCTGCAAGATATTAGCATGTCCACGCGCAGGCTTACTTTGTTAGATGCATGGCGAGCTAATCACCCAGGTCAGCGCAACTACACCTTCTTCTCTAACCCACACAAATGTTACTCGCGAATTGAATACATCTTTGTAGATCAAAATACCTACAGCCTGGTAGGGGAAACTGACATAGAGCCCATTAGTTGGTCGGATCACAGTATTGTGTCGCTCACCCTGAACTGGTCAGACAAACCCCTATCCCCTTTTATGTGGAGGCTGGACGAGTCCTTACTGAAAAACCCTGGGCTTTCCACGCAAATATCGAAAACACTGAAGGAGTACTTTGATTTTAACAACAAACCTGATGTCTCGCCACACACAGTGTGGGAGGCCCATAAGTGCGTAATCAGGGGTGAGATGATTAAATACAAAGCACGGTTGACTAGACAGTACCGGGAAGCCTACAACACATTGCTACAAGCTATTCGACACATAGAAATACAACATAAAGCGGCCCCACAGGACAAAGCTTTGTCCGATGCATTACGACAGGCAAGAAATGATTTAAATAGTCTAATTTACAAAGAGGCACAGACAAAAGCGCTGTATCTAAGAAAAACATTTTTAGCCAACTCGAATAAAATAGGACCCTCCCTGGCTAGGACCCTTAGAGAACAAAAGCTTAACTCATACATACATAGCTTAATAGACACATCTGGACGGCAGGCTATCAGTGGACACCCAAATTGTAGACCAATTCCGGACTTTTTATAGTAACCTATATAATTTACCGAATCCCCCGCATCACTGCCTGGCACAGGGAACAATGCATAGCAGAGGCTGGATTACCGACCCTTCCTGCAGACGTAACTAAAAAACTAGAGGCCCCAGTCACTACCAGTGAAGTACTGCTAGCAATAAAAACACTTCCCCCACGTAAGAGCCCAGGACCTGATGGGTTCACTAATATATATTATAAGCAATACAGACAAATATTAGCACCACACCTAACCTCACTGTTTACATCAATAGACAACTCAGGATCATGGTCAAAAAACGCCTTAGAGGCCCACATCATTGTACTACCGAAGGCGGACAGAGACCCCAAAAAGGTAGAGAATTACAGGCCCATATCATTACTCAACTCTGATATCAAAATATACGCTAAAATTTTGGCGACACAACTTAATTCCATCCTCCCCCAAATTATCCATGTAGACCAAACAGGGTTTATCCCTGGAAGGGAAGCACGTGATAACACCATTAGAGTAATCCAGTTAGTAGAACAGGCCAGCCGGTCAAAAATCCCATCGATCTTGATATCAACAGATTCTGAAAAAGCCTTTGACCGGCTGGACTGGCAAATTCCTTAATTCATGTATGTTTGCCTTCGGTGTGGGTGATGTCATGATCCGCAGAATCCTCAGCCTATATACCCACCCATCAGCAAGAGTCAAGGCCAAAGGCACACTTTCAGACAGCTTTGACATAAGTAACGGGACAAGGCAGGGTTGCCCCCTATCTCCGTTGCTTTTTGCAATCTCAATGGAAGTATTGGCCTCCCATATTAGAAACAACTCGAAAATCACAGGTATTGAACTTGGCCCCAATTCATATAAAGCAACACTCTATGCTGACGACGTTCTAATCCTTCTAACCTTCCCAAACACCTCCCTTAAATATCTATTAGAAGAATTTTCTCATTAATGCACAAAAATCAGAAATATTCAATATTAACGTGAGCAAGCCACAATTTGAAACTCTCCGAAACCGCTGCCAATATAGATTAAACCATGATAAACTTAAATACCTGGGTATCTACCTAACCCCGTCAAGTAGTAAGTTATTTAAACATAATTATATCCCCCTGATGCACAAGCTAAAAAAGGAGCTTGATAATTGGCAAGACAAACCACTCTCCTGGTGGGGCCGCATCCAAGCGGTCAAGATGACAGTCCTCCCGCAGATACTCTATGTGCTACAGACGGTCCCTATCTCCCTACCCAACACATTTTTACACCAAGTGCAATCATTGATAAACTCATTCATTTGGGGCCACATTAAGCCGCGGATAAGTAGAAAAGTTATGATGCTACAGCTAGGGGCGGGAGGACTGGGAGTGCCCTCAGTAGTACAGAACTATAGAGCGGTGGTAATGCAGAGGGTGGTCGAGTGGCACAATCGATCCAACACTAAGGCATGGGCATCCATAGACTCTTTTCTCCTGAACTCGCCAACAGTTGGCCCCCTTAGGTGGATTAAACACACATCCAGACCGCCTCTGGCCAAATCATCACTGCTATACGCCCACCTTTTCAGGGTTTGGGATGAGATCCGAAACAAAGTGAAGGGGATTTCTTCCCCGGTATCCCCAATGTCACCAATATCATATAACGCTGAATTTTTGGGCGGCATGTTGGTGGAGAGGACGTACTCTTGGGATTTAGCAAACACAACACCGTTCACCAACTTGACCTCAAACCACACACTAAAGTCCCGCACACAAATGTCTGAGGTGGCTGGGGGGAGTTTCTCCTCCTGGCTTAAGTATGCTCAGCTGTCCCACCTGTTAAAAATCTCACCCCATAAAGACAGCCTACTTAGGGACTTAACATGTTTTGAGAAACTGTGCCTCTCGGGCACCTTGCCCCGGGGCTCCCTATCACTAACAAAGAAAATGTTGGATTCTGCCATTGCACCGTCATCCCCGTCCCACAAGACGCACTGGCAAGCGGAACTGGGAATGGAAATTCCTGAGGAATGGTGGCAGAATATTCTTCTGCAGACATCCAAATCTTCATCCCTGCCCAGAATTTTAGAACTGAATCATAAGGTACTATTTCGGTGGTACCTAACCCCTGAAAGAATTAAGCTAATTTACCCGGGGGCGGGAGCTACCTGTTGGAGGGGTTGTGGGGGCGCAGGTGCGATGCTACACATTTGGTGGCAGTGCCACTTGCTACTTCCTTTTTGGAAGGAAGTGGAAGCAATTTTCGCGAATCTCATGGGTACATCATTTAACCTATCTCCCCTCATAGCGCTGCTAAATTACAAACAGGATAAAATATGTAAATTTAGATGGAAGGTATTGCAAATTGGTCTAAATAGCGCAAAGGCACTCATTGCTCGTAAATGGAAGACGGCTAACATCCCCACTGTACAGGAGTGGGTTCTCCATACTTCTGAACTTATGTCAGCAGAGTAATACTCCTTTTATAGCAGGGGCAACCTGGCCTTCTTTCATGAAGTCCAGTTCTACTGGGAGTCTCTGTCCCGTAGACCTAGGGAAATTGCGAACAACATCCCCACACAGACCGACTAGACCACCCATCCCCTTCCCTTTTCTTTTTTCTTTTGTTCTCCTCCCCTTATCATAGAAGTATCAACATGTATTGGCTGTAAGAATCAACAAGGTATTGTTTGGATATGTTAATTATTATACACTGTTTATTATTGTTATGTACACGGATTTTGGAAACAGTTCACCCTTAGAATTATCATAACTGCAGGTGGTGCTGCTCGGAGTGAACGCTTTTTCTTGAGGAAAAACAAAGTTATACAGCGCTAATGTCTAAAACTGATCCAGGCCACTCCCTAACCACCTCTCCAAAGTGGCTACAGTAAAACAGAAAAAATGCGAAGATGAGAGGGCGCTAAAGCAAGAAACAGTACCACACTTAATCTCTAATATAATTTAATAAATTAAAAAATAAAAATAAAAACAAATGTAGGACAGGAATACTGTAATCACCAATATAGAGTTAAAGGGACGTTTCCCTATAACTAGAGATAAGCAAATGCAAATAAATGATTGACTAATACTATTGCTAGAATACCACCAAAAATTATAAAATACAAAATCTAAAAAATGTATACATTCATCCGTAAAATGGTCATAGGGATAAATATATTAATAACAAAAAGTCCATGGATAATATTGGATTCATCGATTATGTACAATATATGAGAAGCAGTTCGTGTTTCACACTGTTTGAGTATGCAACTCTGTTGCTGTATATAGTTAGTCAACCGACAAATGGCTGTGATCCAAGGGTTGTATTGTCAAAGTTTCAAAACTGATTTTGGCAACTTTGTTGCAACTCAGGAGTAAATCTGCCACTTAAGTTGAAAAATAATATTCCACCTTATATATAGAATAAATGTTGACACTTGTAAGGTGTTAGAAGAAAAAGTCTTATATTAAGTAGCCAATGTTGTGTGAAAAAAAGAAACGCTCCAGGGCGTCTTACCATGAACTTTCGTCAGCTGATAACAAGCCGCTCAGCATGCATTGATGGCGGTTCTCACACAGTGAGTATGCAGAGTTCAGAGCTCCAGGGCGTTTTACCATAAGATTTCGTCAGCTAATACCAGGCCGCTCAGCATACATCGATGGCGGTTCCTCCACAGTGAGTATGCAAGGTTCAGAGCTTGGTTGAGCTGTACCACTGACCATATAGGTAGTTACCAATGTTAGCACTTCACCTTGAAACTGCCGATATCAACGGCTCACAGACCAGACCGGAGTCTCTGCAGCAGCAGGAATGATGGTGTTTGTAAATCCCACCCTTAGCGTATATCACGCGTGGTTTAAAGAACTAGGTACCTAGTAGGCGTTGCTCTATACAGGACAAGCAACTCTCCTTCTACGCGTTTGACCCGACTTAGGGCTTTATCAAGATCAGTTCTTTAAACCGCGCGTGATATACTACCTATATGGTCAGTGGTACAGCTCAACCAAGCTCTGAACCTTGCATACTCACTGTGGAGGAACCGCCATCGATGTATGCTGAGCGGCTTGGTATTAGCTGACGAAATCTTATGGTAAGACGCCCTGGAGCTCTGAACTCTGCATACTCACTGTGTGAGAACCGCCATCAATGTACGCTGAGCGGCTTATCAGCTGGCGAAAGTTCATGGTAAGACGCCCTGGAGCGTTTCTTTTTTTCACACAACATTGGCTACTTAATATAAGACTTTTTCTTCTAACACTTTACAAGTGTCAACATTTATTCTATATATAAGGTGGAATATTATTTTTCAACTTAAGTGGCAGATTTACTCCTGAGTTGCAACAAAGTTGCCAAAATCAGTTTTGAAACTTTGACAATACAACCCATTTGTCGGTTGACGAACTATATACAGCGACAGAGTTGCATACTCAAACAGTGTGAAACACGAACTGCTTCTGATATATTGTACATAATCGATTAATCCAATATTATCCATGGACTTTTTGTTATTAATATATTTATCCCTATGACCATTTTACAGATGAATGTATACATTTTTTAGATTTTGTATTTTATAATTTTTGGTGGTATTCTAGCAATAGTATTAGCCAATCATTTATTTGCATTTGCTTATCTCTAGTTATAGGGAGACGTCCCTTTAACTCTATATTCGTGATTACAGTATTCCTGTCCTACATTTATTTTTATTTTTTAATTTATTAAATTATATTAGAGATTAAGTGTGGTACTGTTTCTTGCTTTAGCACCCTCTCATCTTCGCATTTTTTCTGAACTCTTTTTCTTGGCAGTAGGCGGGGCCCTTGGTCCCGTCCCCAATCTAAACTTACCCATGATTCCCGTGACCTAGGACACCGAGCCTGGATCACTCCAGAATGTATGGACATAGACTATATTTATGGACCTTTCCAATGGACATTCCTACCTAGAGGGGACATGGGTACTTGCATATTGTCGTTTCTGGGCAGTTTGCCACTCTGTACTGCTTTCAAATCTCGAATAAAAGTTTACGTTTCAAAAAAAAATGTTTTTTAAAGATTTTATAACAGAACAAAACTGAATGAAATGAAGAGAATTTATATATTTTTAAGGCAGCCTTCCTGTTTTCTTGTGTCTGCTTTGGTTTCTGGACTAATTTCTAAGGAATAACAGAAGCCAGATATTCCTTTGTTCTAGCTACCAACATTAAATCTGTGTTTCCTCTCCCACAGTGATTTGGGAAATTTTGTTTCTTAAGTAGATGCAGCTATTGCCACCCTGGCCAGGCGTACCAATATTCTTTTTGAGGATAGTTCCTCTTTTAAGAATACTTTAGATAGAAAACTTGAAGTTGTCATCAGCGATCCTTTTGGCTTACAGGTTTGCAGTCAGTGTTGCCTGCCATTACTGTTTGGTGTGACAACCCTTCGTACCTTTTTTTTTTTGGTGGGGGGGCACTTTGGATGAAATTCAGGATCGCATTGATTTCCTAAAAACAGCATATCCCTTTATTTGTGATGCAGCAGTGGAAATAATTTGCATTAATGCTGAGAATGCTGCGTTAGCTGTTTTAGCTAGACAAGCTTGGTGGCTTAAGTCTTGGTCTGTTGATATGAGAATAATTTAGGTAGTGTTTTTGTCTTTTAATGCTGTGTTTTGTTGTTTTCTTTTTTAGTTTGGTTCTGTTTTTCTTTTAACATGTTTGATCAGTTATCTTATATGCCAGTATCCAATCACCTGTATTGTTAGCCACAGAAGTAAAAAGTATTGTTGGTAGGACAGAATGCATGCCTTCAACCAAACCAAAATCACACACTGATATGCAAACCGGTGGCGTTGAGTGCGGCTGCAAGTCGCCGATATGAGTTGTTCATTTGTCTTGATGAAGGCTTCCATGTAAGCCAAAACGTCTTACTTATCCTTATGACTTTCTAACGTTGTTGTTATAAACAATAAACTTATTTTGATGTATATAAATCCTGAGAGTGCCCTCCCTTTCCTAGCTCTTATATATATATATATATATACATATATATACATATATATACATATATATACACATATATATATATATATATATATATATATACACACACACACACTAGGTTTGATTATTTGAAAAAAGCATTGGTTTCTGAAAGTTATCTTTTAAATTAATCTTCATTATTGATTTACATTCATTTTTTTTCTCCATAGGGGGCTATGGCAGCTACTTACTCTGCTTTAAACCTCAATCCATTGTCTCCAGTGCTGGAACCTGTTGGTCGCTCCACTCTTGCTCAGCGGAGGGGTATAAAGAAAATTACCTCAACAGCCCTGTGAAAGTGACCTCGGATGTCAACATAGTATTAGAGCTGAAGTTTCCCAGCCCTATATCAAGTAAACAGAGAGCACATATCGAAAAGACACTCCGGCGGACACATACTGACTACCCTGGATGGTTCTTATTGTTAATGCTGCTGCTTTTGTCTGTTCTCGCTTTAAATTGTTGATGGCAACCCATCTACCTTATTGACTCTTGAGCAACGGTTAAATAGGAAACCATAAGCTGACCATTCATCAAGGAGCAAAAAGACTTACCTCCTCCCAATATGGAAAATAAAACACTGAAAATAAACATCTAGATCAAATAGCATTTTTTATAAGAGTAATCCACCAATAAAATGGCTATAATTTTACTATTTAGTTTCAGCACTTACATTATAAGGAAATTGTTTCTTAAAATTTTGTTTAATGTGCTGTTCAATTTTCTTTTTATTTTAAGCCTGAATTTCAGGGTTCTTTAGCACGGTTTTGATTTAAACTGATTATTTTGTTTATCGCTGCCTTTTAATTTCATTCTTATCAACTCAGTGTGGATGTGTGTTTATGTATATATGTGTGTGTATGTGTGAATGAATGCACACACCTTCTAGGTTGTTTGTTGTGTGATATCAAACTGTCAAATACTAAAATGAAACTAGTAAACTGCATTTGAATGTAATACAATATGAATGATTTAAAACAAAATCTCATTACTGAAAGTGACATGGAGAACTAAAAAAAAAAGTCTTAGTTTCAGTAAATTTGATCCCATGATTGATATTCTCAAAGAGAATATTAATTGTAGTATGTATAAAGGTTTTATTTATTCCCATTGTCTGAATCCGTACAGGCAGTTTATCATCTAGATGCACAGTAGTACTTTGAGTAGATCAGTGCTGCCGTATAAATAGCACACTGTGGTTTCTCATTGCATGGATAAAAGCTTGTATAAGAGAGAGACCAAAGTAATCAAGCATTTTTGAATTGTGTAAACCCATAAAATTCAGTATGCACCTTAAGGTTAAACCAGAGATGATTATGCTGCAACTGATTAAAGCAATAGTATTAGATCATATCCATATTATTCTGCATTTTTTAATAGCATTTTGGAAAAAAAAATTGGTGGACTACATGTGCCACTAAAATGAATATTTAGAAAGCGGTTTTTTTCTGAATTATCCAAGTATTGTGATTATCTTGCTCTCTCTATCTATCTTTCTCTCTGTGTGCACCTAAATTATTTTTAATATTCTTTTTAATCATAAGGTGTTTTCCCCATTTATGCTTTTGTGTCCTTCCAGCACAGGTATTGTGCTTGTGACTTTGTAATTCTCTACCATTTGACTTTTCTAGCCATCACAAAACACAAATATCTAGCAAAATGTTCATTCTTGTTAAGCTTATTTGCATAACAGATTAGTTTTCACTTTTTTAGAACATGATGTGCATTAAATTTAGTGTGGAAATCTCATCCAAAGTAAAGGGACATTATACACAAAGGGATGTAATTATTTTGCAGTTATCTTTGGTGGGAGGGTCTGTTTTAATTTTTTTTTTTTTTTTTTTAAGAAAATAATCAGAGAATATTTTTCTACACTTATGTACAATCATTCTTTTTATTAGATTATTTAGCATGGCATGTAGGCTTTAAATACTTGAAGTACAATTATGATTTCCCTTCGTTCTAACACTTCAATATCTGGAAGATTTTTAATAATGCTTCCATACATTTAAGTAGTAGATATTATGATGTATTTCAATAAATGTTTTTGTTTTTTTATTGCCTACATAAAATAAATATTAATATGAACATGTTATCAATATGATTGATCCTAAATGACTATCACTGCTTGTACATTTCTCTTAACCAGTTTTATAATCCTCTAAGGAAAAAAAACAAACCTTTATATAATAAACTTTCAAATGTATACATAAGTGTGCGTGAGTTATTATGTTTATAAATTAGCTATGAAAAGAGAATTTATCATTTGGTAGGTTAATGATTATTTACTGTAGTCGGACTCATAATAAATTATCTTCTTTAAGTAGATGGACACCAAGCAATTCTTGAGGTGCCTCTCATGCACCTCTTTACCTCTCCTGACAAGTATTTGAGTACCTCTGCTTTCCTCTATTGCATCTGTCACGTTTTTAGGAGGCTCTTCTTCCTCTATAGTCCTTTGCTAAATATGCCCCATCCTTGTGTGTCAAAAGAATGTTTTGACTCTTCTCAGATTACTGCTGCTGCAAATATTAGTTAGGGCTTTACATGTGGCCTATTTTGAGTCTTGACATGTGAGCCTTCAAACACAAGTTTCCCATTGGTTAAAACACAGGAGTTTAAAGATTGTAACCTTTGTTGAGGTGCATGTGTTGGGTATGCACGTTTCTTTGCTGAATATCCATTGGTGCAATTTGCGCTAACTGTGTATCAAATGTTTCTTTACTGATCCTCATGTACCCATGGCATACTTAAACTTTGTAAGGTATCTACATTTTCAATATTTGTCCTTTACCTGTGTACAAAATTTTTAAATAACTTTTCTTTACCTGTACTAACTGCTTTGTACATTTTTATGTATGTAGGTATAGTCTCACTATGTACAATGTAGCTTGGGTTTTATGTTTTACAGCAGAACTTGTATCCTGTAAGCCCTCCAATGCTGGTATGGTTATTAAAGTAGAACATCCAGTCTTATTTTCATTTATACAGTATTCAGTTCCCATTACCAGCTCTAGATTGCCTCCACTTCCTCTCTTCAACTGAGTAGTGTTTTCTGTCATCAGATGATGAGTCTTGAGGGTTCTTCAAACTCATTCTTTTAGACCTTTAGCTTTAATCCGGGAAGGTTCTTTTTTCTTCTGGCTATTTTTTCTGGTAGAATGTTTTCTGAGGTTTTTGCTTTGTCTTGCAAACCTTTCTTTTGTATGATAAGAGTCAATAGAAATTCCATAACATATAGGATATACTTCCCGACATTAGAAGGTGCCCTACACAATAGCTTTAATCCCTTCCCACCTCCCTCTCTCCTCAAAATAATCTCGGCCTACCAGGAGAAAAGGCTGAAGATCAAGGTGCTCCAGTTATTTGATTTAATAAATGGATTTCATGGGAACTCAAACCAGTGTGAGACCCTTAACCCTGATGCAGATTCATTAAGTAAGACGAGATCTACAGAAAGATTTCACCACACTGAATGAGATGGGCATAGGAAAATCTTGTGTGCAGCATCTCCCTATGGGATTTCAGCCATTACAGCCCTCAGGTGTTGTACAATTTCCCTTAGCTTCCCTCTATGGGAATACAGGTATTTCCTCACAGACCTTCTGCTGTACATACAGCAACAGACATCATGCTGGTAAGTTCAGTTGAGGGGTGTTTCAGTCAGCTTATAGGCTATCAGTAGGTACTTGTTTTAGTCAAGTATAGCTGTGGGATTAGCCTGCCTACCTGCAGACACACTTTGTGAGGTAATTTCTTACAATAAAGTATCTGATCCTTTATTAGGGGATACTCAGAGGACTGGGACCCTTATCAACCCCACAGCAGAAGTTATATTCAAAATTGGTGTATGGCCCTTTAAGAGACCTCTGACTGCTCACAGCAGTTAGCGGTCCTCTCAGAAACACAGCAGTTGGGGTGGGAACACAGAGGGGAGCTTATGTGAGGGGTTATTTATTGTTTTTAAACTGTTTTACTGGTTGTTACTTTTAAACACTTCGGGCCTGCTCTGGGATAGTCACTGCTATTAGCTCTGCCCTCTCCCTTTGACTCCCCTTTCTCTTGATATTTGCTTATGTGTCTTTTGCAGATTAGGAGTTTTACAAACTGATAACTTCTGTGTCAATATTTTTTATTGTCCCTTCCTGCAAAAGGTCATTTTCTAAGGGGGTGAGTACCTGCACAAGAGCTGCGGAGGGGGTTAGGAGCTCAGTTTGGCTTTAAATAGTTTATAGTAAATCTTTTTTTTTTCTTCATTGTCTATTCTTATTTTACCCTGTGTGTGTGAAGTGTATTAGAAAGTGGCTATAACAGTAGACATTTCTGCTACTCATTTAATATATAACATTTGTTCATTATTCACATTGTTATACCTGAACAGTTGTTTTTATGGAGTCTAACATGTCTGTACCCCCTGTGATTATATCAAATGTAATAGAGGGTAGATCTACAGATCAAATACCTCTGTGCAGTACCTCTATAAACATTTCAAAACTGTTCCAGTATGTAAGGTTAACCAGCCATGCAATAGTTGTGCTACCTCACATTGTACATGCAAATCAGTCATAAGCCATTATGCCTTACGCAATATAGTTTCTGTTCTGACAGAACATAGTATTTACAAGTCATGTACTAGCTAATTACATGTATTGTTGTATGTAAGATATATTCTGTGTTTATAGAGCATATGAATTTAAAGATTTTGGACAATTTTCCTAGATTATTTGTATGGTTATACGTTTATTTGCATGTACTTTGGAACATACAATCCCATTACATGTACACAGGCACCTTATATATGTAGATACGGTTTTGGCAATACATGATGTCTCAGGTGCAACAATGCACACAATATCTTGCCATTTACTTGGTGCATGATTGTGTAACTTCTGTATAATCATTTTATTGATGGTTTATACGCAGTTTATACCATATAGTGTCTTCTGTGTTTGACAGAACATTACATAGGCAGTAATACGATGTGCACATCTGTGTTTTAAATGATTGCTGCATGTACAGGTTGCTTAACCCTTTCCCGCCGTTAGGACGTTCCATGCCGTCCTAACTGCACTGGGCTTTAGCGCTGTTAGAGCTGCATGGAATGTCCTAGATGTTTGGCTGTCTTGAAGCAATAGTGACTTGGTAAATGGGATTGCCGGCTGGAGGGCGTGCCTAGCGTCTTAGGCACTTCCCCCTGACCCGATACCTTAATTGAAATCAATTTGTTTACATTGGATCTTAGTTTAGATGTAGACAATTTAGTCCAGGCGGAAAAGGGTTAAAATTAGGTACAGCAACGTCCACACGGTTATTATTTGCATGTTATTATTATTAACTTCTCTTTATTTATACAAGCAGCTATTAACTTCTATCAGAGCTCATGTGTATTTACGCAAGGAGCTGTGTTCAAGTCTAAATAGAATATATATGACAGCAGATTCCTTTTATTTTGATTTTATATATTATGTCTTCCCTGTCAAAGGGATATGATATCTTGCGTGTGTAGCTTACACACAATGGTATTCTATATGCACAACCTGAGGTTTCTGTAGATTTAGGTCACAGTACATAAGACACGTGCAACTATATATGTCTGGGGTCACCATTCCATTCCGTGTCTGCTTGGTTTTATTCAATAGAAACTTTTGTGTTTCATAGACTACTACAGTTTAGTTTGTAACAGAACATACTAAGTACATGTAGCTTGTTATATGCACTGTAAATTATGTAGACACAGCACATACTACTTACCTGTACCTTATTTGCCAAGACAGGCATCTTATTTTACACAATATAAATACTGCATAGCCAGAACATCTTGGTTACATGTATTTTCTTTGCTAATTATATGTATCTTTATTGCAGCATAGATTCTGCCTTTTCAGAACATGCTAATCAATGTGTGCTTTAATTATATGTTTCTTTTATCTGCATTGTTAAATTTGTATAAAAAGAACATGCTAATTATATGTACTTTATTAAATTAAAGAAATGTACCTTTATTATATTCAATTTAGAGCTGTATTGATTGAACATGCTGATTATTTTTACCTTATTTAATTAAATGCTTTTTCTTGTATGCCCTGGTATCACAGACTAGAGAGATAATGTCCATTCAGGAAGGGACACTCTGGTTAGGAAGTGAATATGAGAAAACAGCGTCCCAACCCAAAGGGTTTAACCCAGAACGGGACCAGTATATATAGGCCAAGTGAAGTTGTTCAGGTAGAGTTGGCTACAAACTGACATGGTACCAAATCACAGTCCAGAAGGAATGGTCAGTTCAGGCAGAAGAATCAAAAGCCAGACTGACTATAAACAGCCAAAATCACAAGACAGAACATTAGTCAAAGGATCAAGGAATCAAAAGAGCAGTCCAAATCACAATCCAGAAGAGCAGTAGAAATCCAAGCAAGAAGTTGGTACACAGAAGGAATTTGCAGTAGAATAAATCACACCCAGGAAAAATCCAATAGACAGGAAGCTGCTTATAAAGGCTGCTAATTAGGTAACTGCCTGCATGTGGAGCTAGAGAGCCAGCCAGAACAGACGGTAGCATTCAGCCTTCCATTCACAGACCCAGAGCCCTCCAGTGGCTCAGGAGGATAGGTAAATGGCCAGGGACTGGAGGGTCCTTGACCAACTCTGCTCGGACAAAAGACAAGAAGCCGCCTGACCATGACACCTGGAGATCATGTATACTCAACAGGCTACTTACCTGTACCTTATTTACTATCCATGTAAAGACAGACTATACTACTAATCACATGTACTTTTATCTGCTAATTGCCCATTCCTTTTATCTGCATTTTAGATTCTGTATAAACAAAACATGCTAATTCTGTTATTTGTTAAATATATGTCGCTTATTGTATGCTTAGTTGTTTCTGTATAGGCAGACCATGCTAATTACATGTATTTTATTTTCAAAATACATGTATCTTACTGTACACCATATGCACTGTCATATACCGACATGTATGTCTACAAGCATATTAATCACTCAGTGTTTTTAATATATGCATCGGTTCATATTTATGCAGATTTGTTTTTTCTTAAATGTATCCTATAACATATACATCTGTACACATGTATCAGGGACTGCAAAGGTATAGGTAGTAAGTGTATGCAGACTAGGTATAGATCAACCCAGTATTGTAAACAAAGGGATAGAGTTTGAATACAGCTTTGAGTGCTGATTATTCTTCTTACTTTTAAGCTTATCCTTTATTTCTATAACATGTCCTTTTCTTACATACAGGTGGTAAGCGTCCACGATCCCTTACATTCCCAAACCCCAAGAGCTCTATATAAACCCTCACACATACCTCAGTGTTTACTTTGCCTCCGTTGGAGTTAGTTGAAGAATGAAGATGTGCAGTGTTTTTTCGTAGAGAGAGGTCTTCAATCTGTGTAAGGCATGGTTCCCTTTAGAATACAGCGGTTGTCATAGGGACATACTTGGAGTAGGGTCTTTGAATCTACGGTTTCGCCTCATGGGAAATCCTTCATAGGCCCTCTCAATTTGCTTATAGGGATTAATCTTCTGCCTCCCTTTGCAGATAAATGATATGCCCCTATCTCCATTACCTCTGCTGTTAAGTTTCAGTACTGGATTGGCTATCTACTTTTGTGTTAGTGGACGAGGATCTGTGGGTAGTATATTTTTATATATATTAGACATTAAAATGACTTTATATTTGGGGCGCTTTATGTGTAAAGTTTATCTATATTTGTGTGTGTGTTTATATATAATATATATATATGTATGGCTCTGGGACATTCTGTTAGTTTTTTTCCATATAATTTTTTGATGCGCTTTAGTTTTAATTTTTTTGTTCCTTTCGTCAGAAATCTGACTTCTCTCAGAAACAGGGTAATTCCAGTGCATACTTGTGAAGTGCAGTAGGGGAATGGTTAAGGTGTATGCACTGTTATTCAAAAAATGTAAAGAGTCTAAATTGTTAAAGGTAACTTATGAATAAGTCCTTGTAAGGCCACTGCAAAAATTAGGCTGTTTGTAGAGATAGGAATGTGACGGTGTTCCCCAAAACAACCCCCACAATATTAATATTCACAAGGGACCACTCCCAGACATCCGTATGTAAAATGAAATAAATTGATTGACTCACCACTATTCAGTCTCTTGGTGAGATGCTTCCTCAGATTCGGATGCTGTATCCAGTGTTAATGTGAACAGTTGAGCCATGTAATCCAGGTTTCCTATTTTCTGCCCACTAGTTTTGCTTTAGGGGCCATAAAAAACGTCCACCTGAATCCCTTGGAAGAAAAGACAGCCAATGCAGTGTGCCACTAGCTCACCAACCGCAGTTAATATCCAAATCCTGTGCTCACTGTTTGGCCAAATGATAAGCTAAGCTTCAGAAAAAATGTATAACAGGAGCACCAAGTATTCAATCTGTTCAGAACTCTTTTGGACGTTAACAAAATGATTCGGAATTTAACCTTGAGAAAATTCTTCAAGACCCAGGACCAACGTCAATTTAATGAGAATCCAAGTTCTATTGATGGATCTGATCTTGAACATCATGCTATTACTGATTTGAATTTTCAAGAATTATGTGATGTAAGGACTCTGGAATCTCTCCAAGGAGAGGAAGCAATGGAAGAAAGTAGGCGGGTGACAACTCCACTACTAAAGAACAAATCTTTGTTCTATCCCATTCAAAGTAGGGGTCCTCTATTGGAGAAATTCCAGAAACGGGTTGAAAGTGATTTAATTAAACTTCAATATGTTACACAAAGGGGCAAAAAGTCTGTCACACGAAAACAAAAAATGGCCTTAGATGGTCTAAGAAACAACAAGAATTTAGTAATTAGATCAGCGGATAAGGGCGGAGCAATTGTGGTCCTTGATAAAGAGGATTTCATTCATGAGGCATTAAGACAGTTGAGAGTAGAACAGGATTATGAGGTGTTGTCACATGACCCAACACGCCAATTCCAGAGACAGTTGGTCTCCCTGGTGGATGATGGGGTAGAGATGGGCTATATTGACCAAGAAACTAAGGATTATCTTCTGGTACAAAACCCATCCATTCCTGTGTTTAACCATCTACCTAAAATTCACAAGTCTGTAGAAAATGTCCAAGGGAGACCAATTGTTAGTGGAATAGGCTCCCTACTGGAACACCTGTCAGAATGGTTGGATGGCATTCTGCAACCCTTGGTGAGCACCCTTTGGAGTCACCTGTCTGATACCAAGCATGTATTGAATTTACTTTCTGGTATGGTATGGCAGAGTAACTTCAAATGGTTGACAGTGGATGTAAGATCCCTGTATTCAACCATACCACACGAAAAGGGCCTGGAAGCCCTAGAATTCTTTCTATCAAAAAAATATCCAAATGACCAGGATTTTATAGGATACATATTGAGGGTGACCAGATTTCTCCAACATTGGTGTGTCCGGTCCACGGCGTCATCCATTACTTGTGGGATATTCTCCTCCCTACAGGGAAAGGCAAGGAGAGCACACAGCAGAGCTGTCCATATAGCTCCCCCTCTAGCTCCGCCCCCCAGTCATTCTCCTTGCCGCTCTGAACAAGTAGCATCTCCTCGGGGATGGTGAGGAGTTTGTGGTGTTAGTTGTAGTTTTTTATATCTTCTATCAAGAGTTTATTTTAAAATAGTGCTGGCTTGTACTATTTACTCTACAACAGAAAAGTGATGAAGATTTCTGTTAAGAGGAATATGATTTTAGCACAAGTAACTAGAATCCATTGCTGTTACCACGCAGGACTGTTGAAACCAGAGAACTTCAGTTGGGGGTAACAGTTTGCAGACTCATCTGCTTCAGGTATGACTAGTCTCCTTCTAACAACACAGACTAATGCTCATTCAGATAAGGTTGTTTTGCGTACTAAGCCTGGTTTTCTTCCAAAAGTTGTTTCCAAATAGTTGTTCCTTCTCTGTGTCCGAAACCAGTTTCAAAGAAGGAACGTTTATTACACAATTTAGATGTTGTTCGTGCTTTAAAGTTCTATTTAGAAGCAACAAAAGATTTTAGACAAACCTCATCTTTGTTTGTCGTTTACTCTGGTAAGAGGAGAGATCAAAAAGCTACTGCTACCTCTCTCTCTTTCTGGCTAAAAAGCATTATCCGATTGACCTATGAGACTGCCGGACGACAGCCTCCTGACCGAATCACAGCTCACTCTACTAGGGCTGTGGCTTCCACATGGGCCTACAAGAACGAGGCTTCTGTTGATCAGATATGTAAGGCAGCGACTTGGTATTCTCTGCACACTTTTGCCAAATTCTACAAATTTGATACTTATGCTTCTTCGGAGGCTATTTTTGGGAGAAAGGTTTTGCAAGCCGTGGTGCCTTCCATTTAGGTAACCTGATTTGCTCCCTCCCTTCATCTATGTCCTAAAGCTTTGGTATTGGTTCCCACAAGTAATGGATGACGCCGTGGACCGGACACACCAATGTTGGAGAAAACAGAATTTATGCTTACCTGATAAATTACTTTCTCCAACGGTGTGTCCGGTCCATGGCCCGCCCTGGTTTTCCTAATCAGGTTGAAATTTTTTTTGTCTTTATACACTACAGTCACCACGGCACCCTATAGTTTCTCCTTTTTCTCCTAACCGTCGGTCGAATGACTGGGGGGCGGAGCTAGAGGGGGAGCTATATGGACAGCTCTGCTGTGTGCTCTCCTTGCCTTTCCCTGTAGGGGAGGAGAATATCCCACAAGTAATGGATGACGCCGTGGACCGGACACACCGTTGGAGAAAGTAATTTATCAGGTAAGCATAAATTCTGTTTTCTCCTTACCCACAACTATTTCCTGTTTGAGGGGGAGTTCTTTCTCCAGAGGTGTGGGACAGCGATGGGGGCCAAATTTGCCCCCTCCTACGCCAACCTTTTCATGGGTTGGTGGGAGCTCTCCCACGTCTTTGGGGAGCGGAACCTGTTCAAGCAGGGGATAGTGTGGTATAGGCGCTTTATTGACGACCTCCTTTTCATTTGGCAAGGCTCCCATAATCATCTAGAGAAGTTTGTAGAGGGACTAAACAACAACAACGTAGGCATTAGCTTTACATCCGAGATACAAGAACACACAGTAAATTTTTTGGACATCACACTAAAGGGAAAAACAGGTCAGAAGATCTCCACAGAGACCTATCGGAAGCCGATCACAGGGAACTCTTTGCTGCACGCCTCAAGTTGCCACCCAAGGAGGGTGTTTAGGGGTGTAGCTAGAGGACAGTTCATTCGCCTGAAAAGGAACTGTACTGATCATAGTACATATGAGAAACAGGCCGATGAACTGTCTGTTAGACTCATAGAGAGAGAGGCTATCCAAGGTCAATAATTACAAAAGAGAGGAACGCTGTTACTAAAATTAACAGAGTTGATCTTTTGAAACAAAAAAACACAAAGTTCAAAAAAGGAACTTTGGACAGGAAAATCACATTCACGACAGAATATTCACAGCAGTACACACAAATATGTCAGATTATTAGAAATAATTACCATCTTTTGTCAGCGGATGATGCTCTAAAAGAGACAGTAACTGAAGGCATTAGGTGTACCTACAAAAGAAACAGAACAATAGGCAATATGATTGCACCCACGAGATTAAGGAGGGAACAGACGGATGGGTCTTCCTGGTTGAGATTAAATGGGACCTATAGGTGCAACCATTTATCCTGCAAAGCTTGCGAAAAAGTAACTGTAGGGGACTCCTTTAGCTCTCTGGCTACGGGAGAACAATTTCAGAAGAATTTATGCCTTAACTGTAGGTCTACCTTTGTAGTGTATTTGATTTCATGCACCCATTGTGCCCTCCAGTATGTAGGCCTCACGACAAGGGAAGCCAGGGTACGGATAAAAGAACACCTAGCGGACATCAAGGCAGGGGTTCTCACAACGCCACTTATTAATCATTTTTCAATTACACATAACAAAGATAATTCTTTCTTTTCTTGGACCATTATAGAGAAGGTACCAGTCCAGACAAAAGGGGGTGACAGAACCCGTAAATTGGGTGAAAGAGAGGCCTTCTGGATCTTTCGTTTGAAAACGAGGATTCCAGACGGCCTCAATTCAGAATTCGACCTTATCAATTTTTGGTAGTTTTCACTTGGAACAATACTAATTGACTTTTACATTTACATTTTATCAGAGGAAATTTAGGTCATAATATACTTAAAATGTAAACATATATTTACTAACACATTCAAGACATTTACCTCAAAATAAGCACATAGATAAAGCACAAACACCCCAGGTCTTTGGTAAGAAGTAGCTCATTTATGATCTGAACGATAATATGTGTTTATTTGGAGTGTATTGTATCAGAGGAAATTTAGGTCATAATACACTTAAAGTGTAAACATATTTTTACCAACTCATTAAAGACATTCATCTCAAAATAAACACATAGATAAAGCACAAACACCCCAGGTCCTTGATAAGAAGCAGTTCATTTATGATCTAAATGTTAATCTGTGTTTATTATAAGTGTAATGGATCAGAGGAAATTTAGGTCATAATACACTTAAAATATTAAAATGTAAACATATTTTCACCAACTTATTGAAGACATTTACTTCAAATAAGCACATAGATAAAGTATAATTACCCTAGGCCCTTGATAAGGAGTAGCTCATTTATGATCTGAACGTTAATCTGTGTTTATTACAAGTGTATTATATCAGAGGTAATACACTTAAAAATGTAAAAATAAAAAATATTTCATCAACTCACTGAAGACATTTACCTCAAAATAAGCACATAGACAAAGTCCAAGACAAGAGGTAGCTCATTTATGATCTAAATGTTAATACGAGTTTATTATAAACGTAAGGAAACCTCCCCCCAACACTAGTTCATCTGGCTCTAACAATTTATAATACAGGTTGGAGCACACACCTTAGCTGTCCAGCACACTCATATCATGTAAATGCACATAGAACAGGTAGTGATTACATAACACACATTCCAAAATGGTGTTCACGAGTCACGAACACATAGTGTTAATAATAGGAGTGACCATGGACTGAACAGCTGACAGCTTAGGAAGGGTATAATACTTTACACACGATGTTGTGTTGTGACAGGCTACGTTTGATTGGCGCATAAACACGATATTCGACCAATCAGGATCAAGCAAGTAGAGACCTATAGTTTCCTTCAAGACTCCACGCATTGTGCTGGAGTTTATTAGACCGCATCCGATTGGCTGATACATACGTTATCTGTCCAATAAGGATTTAGTAAATAGTTTCCAGCAGTTAATAGTAAACACGATCGAATACAGATTTGGAAGCACTATACATTTGTCCTACAATAACGTAAGGCGGTCTAAGATGAACACACCAAAATAGGAACCGCTATGAGGTAGGAGCTGTGAGATCTGTTTAAAAGACAAAGTAACTACCAGGAATACATAATACAAATGTCTATATAAAAAGCGGTTAAGTCCTAAGACAGATTTCCTATACAGTGATGTAAAGTTAATGTTTAATAGACTTATTTAATAATTTCTTCCATTTTTTCCACTGTTTTCCTCTTTCTGAATATTAGTGACAAGTAGGAAGTTAGAAATAGAATGTTAGAAATAGAATGTTAGTAATCACATATGTATAGGTTGATAAATAAGACAATTTCAGCTGTGATTGAAAGGAGGGTTGATTGATTTAAGCTGAAGGGAATACTAATCAGGGGTGTGAGTTCCTGAACCAATAGGATTTCGGATGATGGTTTTTAAATCAGGGAACTGCTAGACAGTTTTAAGCAGGCTAGGAGTAAGGCAACAGCCGAAACCGGTCAGCCCTTTTTTTTTTCATCTGTTTGACTATTATATATGTATGTTCTTACCCAGGGGTTAAGATACCCTTTAAGTTCTAATAAAGTTTGATTTTTTATCCATATACTTGGTGCTCCTGTTATACATTTTTTCTGAAGCTTAGCTTATCATTTGGTTAGAATTCAGCCTGTGTTTAAACCTGTTGCTCCGCCATGGAGTTTGAATTTAGTTCTTAAAGTTCTTCAAGGGGTTCCATTTGAACCTATGCATTCCATAGATATTAAGCTTCTATCTTGGAAAGTTCTGTTTTTAGTTGCTATCTCCTCTGCTCGAAGAGTTTCTGAGCTATCTGCATTACAATGCAACTCACCTTTTCTTATATTCCATTCTGATAAGGTGGTTTTGCGTACCAAATCTGGATTCCTTCCTAAGGTTGTTTCTAATAAGAATATTAATCAGAAAATTGTTGTTCCTTCCCTGTGTCCTAACCCTTCTTCTAAGAAGGAGCGTCTGTTACATAACTTGGACGTGGTCCGTGCCCTGAAGTTTTACTTGCAGGAGACCAAGGATTTCCGTCAAACATCTTCTCTGTTTGTTGTCTATTCTGGAAGACGTAGAGGTCAAAAAGCTACGGCTACCTCTCTTTCTTTTTGGCTAAAAAGCATCATCCGTTTGGCATACGAGACTGCTGGACAGCAGCCTCCTGAAAGGGTTACGGCTCATTCTACTAGAGCGGTGGCTTTCACATGGGCTTTTAAAAACAATGCTTCTGTTGAACAGATTTGTAAGGCTGCGACTTGGTCGTCCCTTCATACCTTTTCCAAATTTTCCAAATTTGATACTTTTGCTTCTTCGGAGGCTATTTTTGGGAGAAAAGTTCTTCAGTCAGTGGTGCCTTCTGTTTAGGTATCTGTCTTGTCCCTCCCGTTCATCCGTGTCCTGTAGCTTTGGTAATGTATCCCACAAGTAAAGGATGAATCCGTGGACTCGTCGTATCTTATAGAAGAAAAGTAAATTTATGCTTACCTGATAAATTGATTTCTTCTATGATACGACGAGTCCACGGCCCGCCCTGTCAATTTAAGACAGATTATATTTTTTGATTTAAAACTTCAGTCACCTCTGCACCTTTTAGTTTCTCCTTTTTTTTCCTATACCTTCGGTCGAATGACTGGGGGGTGGAGTCAAGGGAGGAGCTATATAGATAGCTCTGCTGTTGTGCTCTTTGCCACTTCCTGTTAGCAGGAGGATAATCTCCCACAAGTAAAGGATGAATCCGTGGACTCGTCGTATCATAGAAGAAATCAATTTATCAGGTAAGCATAAATTTACTTTTCTTCTATAAAGGTAAGACAAGTCTACGGATTCATCCTTTACTTGTGGGATATTATCCTTCCTAACAGGAAGTGGCAAAGAGCACCACAGCTGAGCTGTCTATATAGCTCCTCCCTTAGCTCCACCCCCCAGTCATTCTTTTTGCTTACTCTAAGTACTAGGAAGGGTAAAGTGAAAGAGGTGATAAAATATTAGTTTTTAATTTCTGCAAGCAAGAGTTTGTTATTTTAAATGGTACCGGTGTGTACTATTTACTCTCAGGCAGCAGAGGGATGAAGACTGCTGCCTGGAGGATGATGATCTTAGCATTTGTAACTAAGGTCCATTGCTGTTCCCACAGAGGCTGAGGAGTACAGGAAACTTCAGTGTGAGGAACGGTTTCATGCTATGCAGCAATGAGGTATGTTCAGTCATATTTTTCTGGAGAGACTGTGTATTTCAGAAAGGCTGACATTATACCCAGGAGAATAAGGGTAAGCAGTAATCCTAGAACTAAATATAAGGGTATTACTTAGCTTGCATATGGGGCCAATTACACTTATGGTTGACACTGAATTGCAAATGTTTGTGAGCAAACGTTTTTTGTTTGGGAGTGCTTAACGTTTTTGTGGGCAATAACGTTTTGGGCAAACTTTATTTAGGGCACACATGGCTTAACTTTTGGGTCTTAGAACCCACATGGCTAGTTATAACCGCTCTGGTGCGGTTCTTTAAGGCTGAGGAGACATCGAGTGAGATGGGCGGGGCCTATTTTCGCGCCTCAGATGTGCAGTTAGTGTTATCAGCAAGCAGCAAGCTCTAACTTCTGAGGGCCCTGGTGCATGTTTTGGGCCAAATCGAAGCTTTTACCCCACATTTTCGATCCCTGAGGGCAGGTAGTGCCACAGCAGGGCTGTGGCAAGGTGCTGAGAGTGTTTTTTTCCGGATCTGAGCCTATTTTCGATTTGGTTTGGAAATTAAGGGGTTAATTGTTAAAAAAAAATTTGTACTGCAATCTTAACTACCTATATTGTGTCTACATACAACATTTTGAAAAATTTGGTACATGTTTAGGCTGTTTTGCAGAACGTGTATGCTTTTTTTCTCTTAAAAGCGCAGTACCGTTTTTTAAGATTGTTATTTTTTTCACTAAATAAAGTGTTTTCATGCTTGTTTGTAGTCATTACTAGCCTGTTCAACATGTCTGACATTGAGGAAAGTCAATGTTCAATATGTTTAGAAGCCATTGTGGAACCTCCACTTATAATGTGTCCCTCATGAATTGAAAGGTCAATAAATTGTAAAGAACATATTTTAGCTACTAAAAGTATGTCACAGGATGATTCTCAGTCAGAAGAGAATCAGGTGTTGCCATCTAATTCTCCCCAAGTGTCACAACCGTTAACGCCCGCACAAGCGACGCCAAGTACTTCTAGTGCGTCTAATTCTTTCACCCTGCAAGATATGGCCACAGTTATGAATACTACCCTCACAGAGGTTTTATCTAAGCTGCCTGGGTTGCAGGGGAAGCGCAGTAGGTCTGGTGTGAGAACAAACGCTGAGCCCTCTGACGCTTTATTAGCCATATCCGATGTACCCTCACAATGTTCTGAAGTGAGGGATTTGCTGGCTGAGGGAGAGATTTCTGATTCAGGAAATACGTTCCCTCAGACAGATTTAGATATGACGGCTTTTAAATTTAAACTAGAACACCTCCGCTTATTGCTCAGGTAGGTTTTAGCGACTCTGGATGATTGTGACCCTATTGTAGTTCCAGAGAAATTGTGTAAAATGGACAGATTCCTAGAGGTTCCTGCCTACACTGATGTTTTTCCGGTCCCTAAGAGGATTTCGGAAATTGTTACTAGGGAGTGGGATAGACCAGGTATTCCGTTCGCTCCCCCTCCTAAGATCCTATGGGTAAAAAATTAGAGGGTCTTCTGAAGAAAATGTTTGTTCATCAAGGTTTTCTTCTCCAACCTATTTTGTGCATTGTTCCTGTAACTACTACAGCATCTTTTTGGTTCGAGGCTCTGGAAGAGGCTCTTCAGGTTGAGACCCCATTAGATGATATTCTAGATAGAATTAGGGCTCTCAAGCTAGCTAATTCTTTCATTACAGATGCCGCTTTTCAATTGGCTAAATTAGCGGCGAAGAATTCAGGTTTT